>NC_057801.1:419056612-419073174 GCF_018294505.1 Triticum aestivum | reverse complement strand
GGAGAAGATGATGCGGCGGTCCGGTGGGGAGGCGGCGCTGGCGAGGTGGCTTCGGGCGGCGGCGGCGGGGTCGGGGCGGTTGCCCCGATCTGGATTGTGGGGGAACGAAGGGGGGAGTGGGGAGCGACTCGTCTAGGGTTTGGGTGTCAGGGGGGTTAGTAGGCGCGGCTGGGCCAGGTGGGCCGGCCTGATGTTGGGCCGCCTGGTCCAGTGGGGGAGGGGGTTTCCCTTTTTTGTAAGTTTTGTTTCCTGTTTTATTCTTTTTCTTTTTCTTTATTTTCTTTTCTGTTTTCGCTAATTGTTTGGGCACCAAATGAGTTTGGTAAAATATGAGAGTTGGACCACAAATCATAGTACAATATATCCTACCACCAAAAACTTGTTTGGGGTAATATCATTTCATATTTATTTTTTATTAATAAAAATGTTAATAAATAATGTTTTCAGCCACTGTTTGAGGTTATTTAAGTCACTTATCAAATTTCAATAATGTTGTTTACAACTTTATCATAGCCTCTGATTTATCTACTATTTATTGAACATTTTAGTTTCAATATTTAAAAACTTTTATTGTTTGTTTGATTTTGAATTTTGAATTTGGATCGGTTTCAAACTAACGGGAGATTAGCAACAGTAACTGAGGTGACGTGGCATCATTAACGTGGGATTACTGTAGCTTAATTATCCGGGCGTCACAATTCTCCTCTACTACAAGAAATCTCGTCCCGAGATTTAAGAGGTAGTGAAAGGGGGGAAGGTTTGGTAACGAATCTAGCAGGTCTTCCCATGATGGCTTGCTCTTCTCGAAGAGGCCGGTCCAATACATTGATGTCTTTATTTCTCTGCTTCAGGTCATGATGAAGTCGGCGTCCTTTCTTCAGGAACTCCATCATATTTACGAACGAATAAAGGGTGGGCATTCTGGGAGAACGGACCTCGGCAAGGTTGACTATCGGGTCGACAACATCGAGGAAGGTGGCGGAAAGTAACTCTCGAATCGAAACTTAAGAAAATATCGAGAGCAAAGTAAGGAGGTATCCTGGGAAGTTTTGAGCGGACAGGCAATCGTTCGATGCCTGTTATAGGGCGTGAAAGGGTCAAAGCAACGGGAATAAGTATTGTGTCCGATATCAGACCTGAAGGTGGCTCGTGAATTACATACGAGGCCACGAGCGAGGAACAACCTTGGGAACAGGGGGTGTACAGGAGAGTCAGGTTTCGATCCTATGGAACTATGGGTTATGGGCCCACCATGTGGGTGGAAAGTAGGAAGGGCGGAGACGTCTTGTGTGATCATACAAGCAAGGTATGTCAGAGGGTAGCCTGTCAGTTATGTCGGCAACAACAGCGATACCAAGGGCGAGGGACGAAGAGAACCATTTTCCTGCTCGTTGAACGAGGCGGACCAATAGGCAAAGTTCTTGTCCATCGGTGGTTACCGGAATGTCATCAACAATAGTAACAGGGTCTTACAGACAGAGCGGTACAACAAGGTGCTTACCTAAGCAGGGAATTATCTCTGCTCAGTTAAGTCAGATTACAGGGAAGGCTAAACAAAAGAATGGAAAGGAAAACGTGATTATCAGATTAAACAGAACAATGGAAAGAAAAATTGTGATTACACACAATTATTAGGAGTATATCATTCCCATGAACAAGTAGAACATGGCATATAGGGTAGGAGAGCAAGTACCCCAACCATTCAGATAAGAGGCCAGGATTAATCAAGATGTTACCCATACAACGGTGTTTGGATAACTGACCAAGAAACATTTAGCATCGTTCCTCCAATGTTCTTATTGATGAGCGGGGTATCATAGTCATGCTTCGAGGTAGCAATGATATGGTGTTTCAATCAAGGGCCAGACTTTGGATACACAAATGATCCATCAGGAGCAACTTATAAAATAAGTCTTACAATTACCTCCAGGAAGAATGGATATCCTTGCAAAAGAAATTGTAATGATAGGTCCTCCAGCCAGGGGGGTGCTAGGCATGACATTATATTACCGGGTCATCAAAGGACCAACATCATAACTCCTGGAAACTTGTCCCTACCATCATATCTGACCGAGATTCAGATCCGATTGGTGTCATGATACCTTAGACTCAGGATCCTGAGATAAAAAGGTACGACACAAATTAACGAGAAGACATCGTAAGGTTCTCGGGAAATGAACTATGGAAGCGAGTTTCGAAACAAGAGTTCATCAGTAAACCCAGCAGAGGATGATGAGGTGGCTGATGGGCTCAGCGACAAATCATCGAGATTTCCAAAGGACGGATTTCCACAATTATGTGAACAAGGAGATAACATTTTCCAGATCAAATGGTATAATGATGCATGCTCAAGGAAAACCTACACAATTAAACATTGGTTGAAAGATGCACCCATAATATGGGCTTAGGTAGCATGATCAATGCTTAGAATGGTGATTCAATTATCGAAAGACTTAGAATGAAACTATCGCCCATTCACTTCAAAGCAATAGGGTTGCTAGAAGTTTTGAATTCACGCGTCATAGCTCAATTGTCGGTATTCCGGTTAAAAACAACACGGGGACCGAGGAATGAACGGAGATGGCGAGAAGTGTTATTATACCAAGAATTCTTAAGAGGTGGTGAAATTCTCACCACATTCTTGACAAAAATAGATGGTAATACTCCAAGGTAAAACAGAACATGAGCTAGATAGCGAGGAGCTCAAGGTATAACACAAAACACGAACAAGTTTGTGTTGGAGGGAAGGCAATAAAGTGGCCGATGATAACACAACTCTTCGAGGGCAAGGATGGTATTTCTCTTCATGAATCTGATTGATATCCTGGAAGAGCTCAGAATGTTGATGATGACCATGACACAATTGTCAAGAGGTTTCATGAGGATATAATCGCTCATCGACGACATCAAGCAAAAGGAAGGATGGAGCGAAAAGTTATTGAAACCACGGATATGACACAAACTCGGAATCAAGCTTGTTGTTTGAGGTGAAACGGTTAGAGAAGGAAGATCGACGTAAGCTTAACTCATCATCGAAAGTTGTGCTCTGGGAATAAGGACCAGGTAGCACAGTTTAAGCTTTAACATGACGATGATGATGCAGCCAATTGGTTGGGAATGACATTAGCGAGTACAACTCGTAGGTAATAAGGATTACAAAGAGTAGTTGGACCGTAGAACGGATTCGATTCAGTTATCGGTGTTTCGAGTGACAAACAACTCAAAACCCAGAGAAAATTGGAATCATCAAGAAATAATAGTTGATGAAGAACTCACAAGAAGTTATGTAGTTCGGTGATATTCTTGAGATACCAGAGTGTAATACTCGAGACAGATCAAAGTAGAGGTTGGACCGGGGTATTGATCCACAGAAGACAAGTGCTTAAACTTGCGCGAGAAATGGGATCAAAGAAGAACATACGGTCGGAAGCACGATTGCAAAGGATCAATTCACCGATACCAAAGCATATTACATCAAGGAAATAGTTATTATTACAAGAAGCTTTCATGATAGGATCTACATCGTGTCCATGGGCATGAACACAAAGTTCAAGGTCGTCTCCCACTTCTCCAATGCATGACCATCCATTCACTTCTCGTAATCGAAGTTGTAGTGTTGAAAAGTTATCTGACGAAGCGGCAGTAGTGTATAATGAAGGAAATATGCCCTAGAGGCAATAATAAAGTTATTATTTATTTCCTTATATCATGATAAATGTTTATTATTCATGCTAGAATTGTATTAACCGGAAACATAATACATGTGTGAATACATAGACAAACAGAGTGTCACTAGTATGCCTCTACTTGACTAGCTCGTTAATCAAAGATGGTTATGTTTCCTGACCATGAACAATGAGTTGTTATTTGATTAACGAGGTCACATCATTAGTAGAATGATCTGATTGACATGACCCATTCCATTAGCTTAGCACCCGATCGTTTAGTATGTTGCTATTACTTTCTTCATGACTTATACATGTTCCTATGACTATGAGATTATGCAACTCCCGTTTACCGGATGAACACTTTGGGTACTACCAAACGTCACAACGTAACTGGGTGATTATAAAGGAGTACTACAGGTGTCTCCAATGGTCGATGTTGGGTTGGCGTATTTCGAGATTAGGATTTGTCACTCCGATTGTCGGAGAGGTATCTCTGGGCCCTCTCGGTAATACACATCACATAAGCCTTGCAAGCATTACAACTAATATGTTAGTTGTGAGATGATGTATTACGGAACGAGTAAAGAGACTTGCCGGTAACGAGATTGAACTAGGTATTGGATACCGACGATCAAATCTCGGGCAAGTAACATACCGATGACAAAGGGAACAACGTATGTTGTTATGCGGTCTGACCGATAAAGATCTTCGTAGAATATGTAGGAGCCAATATGGGCATCCAGGTCCCGCTATTGGTTATTGACCAGAGACGTGTCTCGGTCATGTCTACATTGTTCTCGAACTCGTAGGGTCCGCACGCTTAAGGTTACGATGACAGTTATATTATGAGTTTATGCATTTTGATGTACCGAAGGTTGTTCGGAGTCCCGGATGTGATCACGGACATGACGAGGAGTCTCGAAATGGTCGAGACATAAAGATTGATATATTGGAAGTCTATGTTTGGACATCAGAAGTGTTCCGGGTGAAATCGGGATTTTACCGGGTTACCGGGAGGTTACCGGAACCCCCCGGGAGCCATATGGGCCATCATGGGCCTTAGTGGAAAGGAGAAAGGGGCAGCCCAAAGGGGCTGCGCGCCTCCCCCCTTCCCCTAGTCCTATTAGGACTAGGAGAGGTGGCCGGCCACCCTTCTCCTCTTTCCCCCTTTGGGGATTCCTAGTTGGAATAGGATTGGAGGGGAGTCCTACTCCCGGTAGGAGTAGGACTCCTCCTGCGCCACCTCCTCCTGGCCGGCGCCTCCTCCCCCCCTTGGCTCCTTTATATACGGAGGCAGGGGCACCTCTAAACACACAAGTTGACACAAGTTGATCCACGTGATCGATTCCTTAGCCGTGTGCGGTGCCCCTTGCCACCATATTCCTCGATAATACTGTAGCGGAGTTTAGGCGAAGCCCTGCTGCTGTAGTTCATCAAGATCGTCACCACGCCGTCGTGCTGACGGAACTCTTCCCCGACACTTTGCTGGATCGGAGTCCGGGGATCGTCATCGAGCTGAGCGTGTGCTCGAACTCGGAGGTGCCGTAGTTTCGGTGCTTGATTGGTTGGATCGTGAAGACGTACGACTACTTCCTCTACGTCGTGTCATCGCTTCCGCAGTCGGTCTGCGTTGGGTACGTAGACAACACTCTCCCCTCATTGCTATGCATCACATGATCTTGCGTGTGCGTAGGAAATTTTTTGAAATTACTACGAAACCCAACAGTGGCATCCGAGCCTAGGTTATTGATGTTGATGTTATATGCACGAGTAGAACACAAGTAAGTTGTGGACGATACAAGTCATACTGCCTACCAGCATGTCATACTTTGGTTCGGCGGTATTGTTGGACGAGACGACCCGGACCAACCTTACGCGTACGCTTACGCGAGACCGGTTCCCTCGACGTGCTTTGCACAGAGATGGCTTGCGGGCGACTGCCTCTCCAACTTTAGTTGAACCAAGTATGGCTACGTCCGGTCCTTGCGAAGGTTAAAACGGAGTCTATTTGACAAACTATCGTTGTGGTTTTGATGCGTAGGTGAGATTGGTTCTTACTTAAGCCCGTAGCAGCCACGTAAAACATGCAACAACAAAGTAGAGGACGTCTAACTTGTTTTTGCAGGGCATGTTGTGATGTGATATGGTCAAGGCATGATGCTGAATTTTATTGTATGAGATGATCATGTTTTGTAACCAAGTTATCGGCAACTGGCAGGAGCCATATGGTTGTCGCTTTATTGTAATGCAATCGCGATGTAATGCTTAACTTTATTACTAAACGGTAGTGATAGTCGTGAAAGCATAAGATTGGCGAGACGACAACGATGCTACGATGGAGATCAAGGTGTTGCGCCGGTGACGATGGTGATCATGACGGTGCTTCGGAGATGGAGATCACAAGCACGAGATGATGATGGCCATATCATATCACTTATATTGATTGCATGTGATGTTTATATTTTTATGCATCTTATCTTGCTTTGATTGACGGTAGCATTATAAGATGATCTCTCATTAAATTATCAAGAAGTGTTCTCCCTGAGTATGCACCGTTGCCAAAGTTCGTCGTGCCCAGACACCACGTGATGATCGGGTGTGATAAGCTCTACGTCCATCTACAACGGGTGCAAGCCAGTTTTTGCACACGCAGAATACTCAGGTTAAACTTGACGAGCCTAGCATATGCAGATATGGCCTCGGAACACGGAGACCGAAAGGTCGAGCGTGAATCATATAGTAGATATGATCAACATAACGATGTTCACCATTGAAAACTACTCCATCTCACGTGATGATCGGTCATGGTTTAGTTGATTTGGATCACGTAATCACTTAGAAGATTAGAGGGATGTCTATCTAAGTGGGAGTTCTTAAGTAATATGATTAAATTGAACTTAAATTTATCATGAACTTAGTCCTGGTAGTATTTTGCAAATCATGTTGTAGATCAATAGCTCGAGTTGTTGCTTCCCTGTGTTTATTTTGATATGTTCCTAGAGAAAATTGTGTTGAAAAATGTTAGTAGCAATGTTGCGGATTTGATCCGTGATCTGAGGTTAAATCCTCATTGCTGCACAGAAGAATTATGTCCTTAATGCACCGCTAGGTGACGAACCTATTGCAGGAGCAAATGCAGACGTTATGAACGTTTGGCTAGCTCAATATGATGACTACTTGATAGTTTAAGTGCACCATGCTTAACGGCTTAGAATCGGGACTTCAAAGACGTTTTGAATGTCATGGACCATATGAGATGTTACAGGAGTTGAAGCTAATATTTCAAGCAAATACCCGAGTTGAGAGATATGAAGTCTCCAACAAGTTCTATAGCTAAAAGATGGAGGAGAATCGCTCAACTAGTGAGCATGTGCTCAGATTGTCTGAGTACTACAATCGCTTGAATCAAGTGGGAGTTAATCTTCCAGATAAGATAGTGATTGACAGAATTCTCTAGTCACCATCACCAAGTTAGTAGAACTTCGTGATGAACTATGACATGCAAGGGATAACGGAAACGATTCCCAAGCTCTTCGTAATGCGGAAATTGACGAAGGTAGAAATCGAGAAAAACATCAAGTGTTGATGGTAGACAAGACCACTAGTTTCAAGAAAAGGGGCAGAAGGAAGAAGGGGAACTTCAAGAAGAACAGCAAGCAAGTTGCTGCTCAAGTGAAGAAGCCCAAGTCTGATCCTAAGCCTGAGACTAAGTGTTTCTACTGCAAAGGGACTGGTCACTGGAAGCAGATCTACCCCAAGTGATTGGCGGATAAGAAGGATGGCAAAGTGAACATAAGTATATTTGATATACATGTTATTGATGTGTACTTTACTAGTGTTTATCGCAAACCCTCAGTATTTGATACTAGTTCAGTTGCTAAGATTAGTAACTCGAAACGGGAGTTGCAGAATAAACAGAGACTAGTTAAGGGTGAAGTGACGATGTGTGTTGGAAGTGGTTCCAAGATTGATATGATCATCGTCACACACTCCCTATACTTTCGGGATTAGTGTTGAACCTAAATAAGTGTTATTTGGTGTTTGCGTTGAGCATGAATATGATTTGATCATGTTTATTGTAATACGATTATTCATTTAAGTAAGAGAATAAATTGTTGTTCTGTTTACATGAATAGAACCTTATATGGTTACACACCCAATGAAAATAGTTTATTGGATCTCGATCGTAGTGATACACATAATCATAATATTGAAACCAAAAGATGCAAAGTTAATAATGATAAGTGCAACTTGTTTGTAGCACTGCCGTTTAGGTCATATTGGTGTAAAGCGCATGAAGAAACTCCATACTGATGGAATTTTGGAATCACTTGATTATGAATCACTTGATGCTTGCGAACTGTGCCTTTTGGGCAAGATGACTAAAAACTCCGTTCTCCGGAACAATGGAACGAGCTACTGACTTATTGGAAATAATACATACCGATGTATGCGATCCAATGAGTGCTGATGCTCGTGGCAAGCATCGTTGTTTTCTGACCTTCACAAGATGATTTGAGCAGATATGGGTATATCTACTTGATGAAACATAAGTCTGAAATAGTTGAAAGGTTCAAAGAATTTCAGAGTGAAGTGGAAAAATCATCGTAACAAGAAAATAAAGTTTCTGCGATCTGATCGCGGAGACAAATATTTGAGTTACGAGTTTGGTCTTCAATTAAAACAATGTGGAATAGTTTCACAGCTCACGCCACCTGGAACACCACATCGTTATGGTGTGTTCGAACGTCGTAACTGCACTTTGTTTGATATGGTGCGATCTATGATATCTCTTTACCACTATCGTTTTGGGGTTATGCATTAGAGACAACTGCATTCACGTTTTAAAATAGGGCACCATCTAAATCCGTTGAGACGACACTGTATGAACTATGGTTTAGCAGTAAACCTAAGCTGTTGTTTCTTAAAGTTTGGGGCTGCGATGCTTATGTGAAAAAGTTTCATCCTGATAAGCTCGAACCCAAATCGGAGAAGTGCGTCTTCATAAAATACCCAAAGGAAATTGTTGGGTACACCTTCTATCACAGATCCGAAGGCAAGACATTTGTTGCTAAAATGGATCCTTTCCAGAGAAGGAGTTTCTCTCGAAAGAAGTGAGTGGGAGGAGAGTAGAACTTGATGAGGTAATTATACCTTCTCCCTTATTGGAAAGTAGTTCATCACAGAAATCAGTTCCAGTGATTCCTACACCAATAAGTGAGGAAGTTAATGATGATGATCATCAAACTTCAGATCAAGTTACTACCAAACCTCGTAGGTCTTCCAGAGTAAGATCCGCACCAGAGTGGTACGGTAATCATGTTCTGGAAGTCATGTTACTAGACCATGATGAACCTACGAACTATGAGGAAGCAACGATGAGCCCAGATTCCACGAAATGGCTTGAGGCCATGAAATCTGAGATATGATCCATGTATGAGAACAAAGTGTAGACTTTGATTGACTTGCCCGATGATCGGTGAGTCATTAAGAATAAATGGATCTTCAAGAGGAAGACGGACGTTGATAGTAGTGTTACTATCTACAAAGCTAGACTTGTCGAAAAAGGTTTTTGACAAAGTTCAAGGTGTTGAATACGATGAGATTTTCTTACTCGTATCGATGCTTAAAAGTCTGTCCGAATCATGTTAGCAATTGCCGCATTTTATGATTATGAAATTTGGCAGATGGATGTCAAAACTGCATTCCTGAATGGATTTCTGGAAGAAGAGTTGTATATGATGCAACCGGAAGGTTTTGTCGATCCAAAGGGAGCTAACAAAGTGTGCAAGCTCCAGCGATCCATTTATGGACTGGTGCAAGAATCTTGGAGTTGGAATATACGCTTTGATAAGTTGATCAAAGCATATAGTTTTTGTACAGACTTACGGTGAAGCCTGTATTTACAAGAAAGTGAGTGGGAACACTACAACATTTCTGATAAGTATATGTGAATGACATATTGTTGATCAGAAATAATGTAGAATTATTCTGCAAAGCATGAAAGGATACTTGAATAAAAGTTTTTCAAAGAAAGACCTTGGTGAAGCTGCTTACACATTGAGCATCAAGATCTATATAGATAGATGAAGACGCTTGATAAGATTTTTCAATGAATACATACCTTGATAAATTTTTGAAATAGTTCAAAATGGAACAGTCAAAGAAGGAGTTCTTGCCTGTGTTGCAAGGTGTAAAGTTGAGTAAGACTCAAAGCCCGACCACGGCAGAAAATAGAAAGAGAATGAAAGTCATTCCCTATGCCTCAGTCACAGGTTCTATAAAGTATGCCATGCTGTATACCAGATCTATTGTATGCCATACCACTGAGTTTGGCAAGGGAGTACAATAGTGATCTAGGAGTAGATCACTGGAGAGCGGTCAAAATTGTCCTTAGTGAAATAAGGATATGTTTCTCGATTATGGAAAAAGGTTCGTCGTAAAGGGTTACGCCGATGCAAGTTTGACACTAATCTAGATGACTCTAAGTCTCGATCTAGATACATATTGAAAGTGGGAGCAATTAGCTAGAGTAGCTCCATGCAGAGCATTGTTGACATAGAAATTTGCAAAATACATGAGGATCTGAATGTGGCAGACCCGTTGACTAAGATTCTCTCACAAGCAAAACATGATCACACCTTAGTACTCCTTGGGTGTTAATCACATAGCGATGTGAACTAGATTACTGAATCTAGTAAACCCTTTGGGTGTTGGTCACATAGCGATGTGAACTATGGGTGTTAATCACATGGTGATGTGAACTATTGCTGTTAAATCACATGGCGATGTGAACTAGATTATTGACTCTAGTGCAAGTGGGAGACTAAAGGAAATATGCCCTAGAGGCAATAATAAAGTTATTATTTATTTCCTTATATCATGATAAATGTTTATTATTCATGCTAGAATTGTATTAACCGGAAACATAATACATGTGTGAATACATAGACAAACAGAGTGTCACTAGTATGCCTCTACTTGACTAGCTCGTTAATCAAAGATGGTTATGTTTCCTGACCATGAACAATGAGTTGTTATTTGATTAACGAGGTCACATCATTAGTTGAATGATCTGATTGACATGACCCATTCCATTAGCTTAGCACCTGATCGTTTAGTATGTTGCTATCTTCATGACTTATACATGTTCCTATGACTATGAGATTATGCAACTCCCGTTTGCCGGAGGAACACTTTGGGTGCTACCAAACGTCACAACGTAACTGGGTGATTATAAAGGAGCATTACAGGTGTCTCCAAAGGTAGATGTTGGGTTGGCGTATTTCGAGATTAGGATTTGTCACTCCGATTGTCGGAGAGGTATCTCTGGGCCCTCTCGGTAATGCACATCACATAAGCCTTGCAAGCACTGCAACTAATATGTTAGTTGTGAGATGATGTATTACGGAACGAGTAAAGAGACTTGCCGGTAACGAGATTGAACTAGGTATTGGATACCGACGATCAAATCTCGGGCAAGTAACATACCGATGACAAAGGGAACAACGTATGTCGTTATGCGGTCTGACCGATAAAGATCTTCGTAGAATATGTAGGAGCCAATATGGGCATCCAGGTCCCGCTATTGGTTATTGACCAGAGACGTGTCTCGGTCATGTCTACATTGTTCTCGAACCCGTAGGGTCCGCACGCTTAAGGTTACGATGACAGTTATATTATGAGTTTATGCATTTTGATGTACCGAAGGTTGTTCGGAGTCTCGGATGTGATCACGGACATGACGAGGAGTCTCGAAATGGTCGAGACATAAAGATTGATATATTGGAAGTCTATGTTTGGACATCGGAAGTGTTCCGGGTGAAATCGGGATTTTACCGGGTTACCGGGAGGTTACCGGAACCCCCCGGGAGCCATATGGGCCATCATGGGCCTTAGTGGAAAGGAGAAAGGGGCAGCCCAAAGGGGCTGCGCGCCTCCCCCCTTCCCCTAGTCCTATTAGGACTAGGAGAGGTGGCCGGCCACCCTTCTCCTCTTTCCCCCTTTGGGGATTCCTAGTTGGAATAGGATTGGAGGGGAGTCCTACTCCCGGTAGGAGTAGGACTCCTCCTGCGCCACCTCCTCCTGGCCGGCGCCTCCTCCCCCCCTTGGCTCCTTTATATACGGAGGCAGGGGCACCTCTAAACACACAAGTTGACACAAGTTGATCCACGTGATCGATTCCTTAGCCGTGTGCGGTGCCCCTTGCCACCATATTCCTCGACAATACTGTAGCGGAGTTTAGGCGAAGCCCTGCTGCTGTAGTTCATCAAGATCGTCACCACGCCGTCGTGCTGACGGAACTCTTCCCCGACACTTTGCTGGATCGGAGTCCGGGGATCGTCATCGAGCTGAACGTGTGCTCGAACTCGGAGGTGCCGTAGTTTCGGTGCTTGATCGGTTGGATCGTGAAGACGTACGACTACTTCCTCTACGTCGTGTCATCGCTTCCGCAGTCGGTCTGCGTTGGGTACGTAGACAACACTCTCCCCTCGTTGCTATGCATCACATGATCTTGCGTGTGCGTAGGAAATTTTTTGAAATTACTACGAAACCCAACATATAACCCGTATAACTTTCGGGTTCACACAAATTAGGGAAGGCATAGGTTCAACCCGTCAGGATATCGTGGAAACATATACCACAAGCTTCAATAGTAAATAACACAAGATCGATAGTAGAGCATGGTTGACAAAAACAGAGGATACAATTTACCTAAGGCATTATGTATCAGGAAAGAACTTCTCAAGGTTTTTGTATATGAAGGACACTGTCGGATGATATTTCAACAAAGGATCCGACGGTCCATAGTGAAACTGATGTGAGTATTGGCACACAACCAGAGGAAGAAACAATGCGAAGGCATTGGATTATAGAAGCAACTGACTAATTCAAAGCTCACATGTAAAGGAATTATGATTACCAAATCAAAGGATCAGAAGCAAACACTCTGATTAAGGATGCATAGGTTGAGTAAGCTTAGGGGTAAAATTGACAACAATTTGATTGGTCGAGATAAAGCTCATGTTTAAACTGACGTCTGAGTCGGAAAGATAATTTAAAAGGATCAACTGATGATTGCGTGCATTCGCACTCATGTTGAATCAATAGGATCAAAATGACGGTGCCTAAGGACACTAACGAATATTGCCAGACATATGGGAAGCATCCAAAATGCAAGCAGACAAATATTTGTAGAGCAATAGTTGACAATGGATTATTGAAAGACTGGATAGTATTTCAAAGTATCTTGTGGATCACATGATCAACTAGGAATGAACAAATCCTCGATGAGTGTGAGGAATTATCCGTAGATGTATTAAAGCGGAGATGGAGCTGCAAGGCAGCAGGCATAAAATGGATTTTCGGGATATAGGAAATATTTCAGGGTATCTTGTAATAACAAGAGCAACTCAAGGTGAAGGTATGGACGACAAGGATATAAGGATATCCATAAGGATACATCGGTAATAGGGAATTGAAAAGGCATCGGGCACAAGGGTCTCGGGAATGATCGAAGAGTATCTTCAAAATCTTCTAGTGCAGTAGGCGATCATCTGTGATAAGGGGCTCTCGGGGGGAAGTAGTTACGAGAACCTAGAGTTAGAGTTTGCAAAATCATTTAACCCGAATAGAAGAGAGATCAGAGTCCCAGAGTATAGATGAGGAGTAAAAGATCCTAATACCACCCAATGGCGACGTGGGCCTGTAAGCCACACAACCATGTTAGTAAGAGTTTCACAATGACTAGACTCGACTTTGGCCAAGGAGTTGGAAAGGGGGATTCCTACAGGCAGTCGGCTCTGATACCAACTTGTGACGCCCCCGATTCAATCCTACACTAATCATGCATGCAAACGTGTACGATCAAGATCAGGGACTCACGGGAAGATATCACAACACAACTCTAAAACATAAATAAGTCATACAAGCATCATAATACAAGCCAGGGGCCTCGAGGGCTCGAATACAAGTGCTCGATCATAGACGAGTCAGCGGAAGCAACAATATCTGAGTACAGACATAAGTTAAACAGGTTTGCCTTAAGAAGGCTGGCACAAACTGGGATACAGATCGAAAGAGGCGCAGGCCTCCTACCTGGGATCCTCCTAAACTACTCCTGGTCGTCATCAGCAGCCTGCACGTAATAGTAGGCACCTCCAATGTAGTAGTTATCGTCGACGGTGGCGTCTGGCTCCTGGGCTCCAATGTCTGGTTGCGGCATCCGAGAAGAAGAGGAAAACGGGGGGAAAGAGGGAGCAAAGCAACCGTGAGTACTCATCCAAAGTACTCGCAAGCAAGGAGCTACACACTACATATGCATGGGTATATGTGTAAGGAGGCCATATCAGTGGACTAAACTGTAGAATGCCAGAATAAGAGGGGGATAGCTAGTCCTATCGAAGACTACGCTTCTGGCAACCTCCGTCTTGCAGCATGTAGAAGAGAGTAGATTGAAGTCCTCCAAGTAGCATCGCATAGCATAATCCTACCCGGCGATCCTTCCCTCGTCGCCCTGTGGAAAAGCGATCACCGGGTTGTCTGTGGAACTTGTCTCGGTGTGTTTTATTAAGTATCCGGTTCTAGTTGTCATAAGGTCAAGGTACAACTCCGGGTCGTCCTTTTACCGAGGGACATGGCTATTCGAATAGATTAACTTCCTTGCAGGGGTGCACCACATAACCCAACACGCTCGATCCCATTTGGCCGGACACACTTTCTTGGGTCATGCCCGGCCTCGGAAGATCAACACGTCATAGCCCCACCTAGGCACAACAGAGAGGTCAGCACGCTGGTCTAAATCCTATGCCCGCAGGGGTCTGGGCCCATCGCCCATTGCACACCTGCACGTTGCGTACGCGGCCGGTGAGCAGACCTAACAACCTCCATTACAAAGGAAGTCGCGTTACGTAGTCCAACCCGGCGCGCGCCGCTCAGTCGCTGACGTCACAAAGGCTTCGGCTGATACCACGACGTCGAGTGCCCATATCTTTCCCGCGTAGTTGGTTAGTGCGTATAGACCAGTGGCCAGACTCAGATCAAATACCAAGATCTCGTTAAGCGTGTTATTATGAAGCAACCGCGAACGTCGACCAGGGCCAGGCCCACCTCTCGCCTAGGTGGTCTCAACCTGCCCTATCGCTCCGCCACAAAGATCCACACAGAGGGCCGTCGGGACAAAGGTCCTTTCAGCCCCCAATCCGTGAATCACTCGCGGGTACTCCTCGAGCCAACCCGACTTTAGTCCCCATCTGTAGTATGTATATATGTATAGTATATACCCGTGATCACCTCCCGAGTGATCACGGCCCAATAGTATAGCAAGGCTGGCTAACAAGAATGTAGGGCCAACGATGATAAACTAGCATCCTATACTAAGCATTTAGGATTGCGGGTATGGTATCAATGACTATAGCAACAATGACATGCTATGCAACAGAATAGGAGTAACCGAACAGTAACATAGTACACTACTCTAATGCAAGCAATATAGAGAAGAATAGGCGATATCTGGTGATCAAGGGGGAGGGGTGGCTTGCCTGGTTGCTCTGGCAAGAAGAAGGGGTCGTCAACTCCGTAGTCGAACTAGGGGTCGCCGGCAGTCTCGGGGTCTACCGGAAAGAAGTAAGGGAGGGGGAACACAATAAACAATAGAGCAATCAAATCATCACAAAGCAAGACGCGACAATATGCGGTGCTAGGGATGACCTAACATAGTGGTAGGTGATACCGGCGAGGGGGGAAAACATCCGGGAAAGTATTCCCGGTGTTTCGCGTTTTCGGACAGATGAACCGGAGGTGAAATGTTGCAGGTTTGCTATGCTAGGGATGTGTGGCGGGCGAACGGACTGCGTATCCGGATTCGTCTCGTCGTTCTGAGCAACTTTCATGTACAAAGTTTTTCCATCCGAGCTACGGTTTATTTTATATTGATTTTAAAAGATTTAAATCACTTTTAGCATTTGTTTAATTATTTTAATCCAACACTATCCAGAACAGTGCCCGCTGATGTCAGCATGACGTCAGCAGTCAACAAAGGCGTTGACTGGTCAACTGACGTGTGAGTCCCGTTCGTCATTGACTAGACTAACTAATCATGATTAATTAGTTAACTAAGTGATTAGGTTAATTAAATACAATTAATTAAGTTAATTGATCCTTTAATTAATTAATTAACATGTTTTATTTTTATTTTTATTTCTTAGTATTCCTTTTTTTTGTTCTAAAGGGCGGGGGCCCTGTTGTCCAGTGGCCCAGGGCCTTAGCGGGTGCTGGTTAGCGGGCGCGGGTGCTGGAGCGTAACGGTGTGGGCGCACGCCCGATAGGGCGAACCCGAGTGCGCGGGCGACGACCGCCGTGGCGCGGCGGGGCGCCGGAGTTGGCCGCGGGGCCAACGACGGTCGGCGCGAGCTGGGACGGCGACCGCGGGGATGGCAGCGAGCGGGCATGGCGGAGCCAAAGCGGGGGTTGCGGGATGAGGCCGGAGCTCGACCGGAGCGAGCTCATGGCGACGGGAGTGAGCAGAGGCGGCAGCGGGGCGGGCTACGGTCATGCACGCGCGAGTGAACGGCGCCGGTGACAGAGAATAAGGGGAGAGAGGGAGGGAGGCCGGAGCTCACAGCGGGGCGTAGGGCACGAGGCAGTGGTGCTCAAGGTGGGGGACGGGGACGACGCACGTGGAGGAGGCAGTCCGGCGAGGTGGCTAAGGTGGAGAGGCGTAGCTCCGGGCGGCGACGCGTCGTGGGGAGGAGACGAGGTCGAGGTGGCGTTGGGCGACGGCGGAGCGGTGGCGGCCCGGTGACGAGAGGGCGACGGAGAGGAGAAGAGGATGCGGCGGTCCGATGGGGAGGCGGCGCTGGCAAGGTGGCTTCGGGCGGCGGCGTCGGGGTCGGG
>NC_057801.1:419038723-419056350 GCF_018294505.1 Triticum aestivum | reverse complement strand
CGTGGGGGAGTGGGGGAACGAGGGGGGGGGGAGCAGGGAGCGACTCGTCTAGGGTTTGGGTGTCAGGGGGTTAGTAGGCGCGGCTGGGCCGGCCGGCTGGGCCAGGTGGGCCGGCCTGATGTGAGCTGGGCCGCCTGGTCCAGTGAGGGAGGGGGTTTCCCTTTTTTGTAAGTTTTGTTTCCTGTTTTATTCTTTTTCTTTTTCTTTATTTTCTTTTCTGTTTTCGCTAATTGTTTGGGCACCAAATGAGTTTGATAAAATATGAGAGTTGGACCATAAATCATAGCACAATATATCCTACCACCAAAAACTTGTTTGGGGTAATATCATTTCATATTTATTTTGTATTAATAAAAAGGTTAATAAATAATGTTTTCAGCCACTGTTTGAGGTTATTTAAGTCACTTATCAAATTTCAATAATGTTGTTTACAACTTTATCATAGCCTCCGATTTATCTACTATTTATTGAACATTTTAGTTTCAATATTTAAAAACTTTTATTGTTTGCTTGATTTTGAATTTTGAATTTGGATCGGTTTCAAACTAACGCGAGATTAACAACAGTAACCAAGGTGACGTGGCATCATTGACGTGGGATTACTGTAGCTTAATTATCCGGGCGTCACAGCCTTTCTCTAAGATCATTCTCTTCTGAAAAAGGTCGATGGTCCTCCTGGGCTAAGTCAAGGTGGAGGATAACCAAAAGGGTGGCATGGAGGTAGATCTTTTCTTTGGAGAAGAGCCCTCTACTGCACTCGGATAAGCGAAGCCCGGTCTTTTTAAGCTTGTGGTGCAATATTTGGTAGGGTTTGGTGTGGCCGGTGTGCTCATTCCCAGCTTGTCGCACTGCAACACTGCAAACCGAGAGAGAGGTCCAAAAGTTATCAAACTTGAACCCTCGCGACCTTCGAGGCCAACTATTTTTTCCAGGGGCATGCAAATTGCGTGCCATGGCTTTATAGGAGGCACAGGGTAAAAATACAAGAACTTAGGCAAGCTTCCACCACAGATCGGTAGAAGCAAACACCACACCGACTCGAACGCACAAATACAACTTTAATGCAAAAGGGTCTGCCTCGAACTGACCAACAGAGTCTGCATCTCAACCAACATCGAACACCTCCAAAGAACAACAAATCCAAATGAACTCTACTTGATGAAGCACCAACCACCCTTGATTGCCTAAAAGAGGTGGTAGGTGGATGGCCGGACTCGAACAACCAAGAGAAAGCCATCGTCCATGAGTCACCCGCAGCGGCGTACATATCACCCCTGATGACCAAATTCAGAACACCGACGAGCACCATAGGAACGCAAACTAGGACCTCCAAGCCGTGTATCCAGACAATACTCCCAACAGAGGAACGATGTCGAGGACGCCGCCATCACCGACCCGGAACCAGACCTAGGCTTTCGCTCGAAGACAACCGTTCAACTGAGAGAGGGCGAGGTACTGAACACCACAACTATGCCTCCAAGGAGGTAAACGACACCCACGGGTGTCAACATCGCTGGCATCGATCAAAGATGAGCAAGACTTTCATTTGAATTGTCGCACACCTGCAGCTCATCCCAGCAGAATGGGGCACACCGTCCTCGCTTGTTCACACCGCCGCCACCATGGCACCTCGCAGAAGAAGCCACATCACCTCACCCAACCAGCACCACCGTCAGAGATGACCAACACCACCACACCAAGCCACCACCAGCACCATCACGCCTGCCGGCAGTCACGACCGAAACCCTACCGACCAGACCCAGATCGGACTGAACTGGGATAGGTACCCCAGGCCGCACCCACGATTAAGCATGCCCCACCACTATCGCCAACACGCCGAGCCGCCACTGAAGATTTGCCGCACCAAGCCACCAAGAGCACCGTCGTTGGAGCTCCACGCCATCGCCGGGGAGGAGGGGTCACGTCTGAGAGAGTCCCCGCCGCCACTGGCACTGCCCGGGCTTCATCTGGCAGCGGCGAGGGGGAGGGGAAGGAGGAAAGGGTCCCCCCCCCCTCTCGTGTGTCGCCTCGAAGAGGGATGCGAAGGTCGAGCAACTTTTCGCTGGTTCTCTCGCACCTCGAGGCCCACTGTCACAGGCGAGGAGAAGGGAGCAATGGCTGGAGAGCGAGGGCGAAAGAGCATGGAGGGCATGAGGGTTAAAGTGGGTGTCCAACTCACCGTTGTAGAAGCAGGAGTCAAGCTTGCAAATTGTCGGGTCGCTGATCCAAGTGAAGTCCTAATGTCTACTCCCTTCATCCCATAATATAAGAGCGTTTTTGACGCTAGATCCAAACAGGGTGTAAGGAAATAAGTTTTGTACTTCCTCCGTCCCGAACTAGTTGTCTTAGATTTGTCTAGATAAATCTAAGACAACTAGTTTGAGACTGAGGTAATACAATCTATCTGGAGTGACCATGCTGATAATGCATTTAACGGATTTACGATACATCACATTAATCTGCCCATAAGAAAAAGCCCGATTCCATACAACAGGTAGAAATACTACGTAGCTGATACATGTCGTAGCGACATGGGTTTGTTAAGCTATGTGGTGCCCTGTGGTACAGTGAGCAATACATTTCTGAAAAAGGATCGGAGCATATCCTATCAGGTCACTGAATCGTTTGGTCTGTTGCTTTACATAATGAATCAATGGGGTCTGTCCGAACCCGTCTCCTATGGATAGTGAACCGGTCAAGATTTGGCATAACAGCACTAAAGAAGAGGTCAAGATTTGGCGTCAAAAATAATACAGTGGCCATGCTGGAACTGAAGACTTCTGAGCTCGGAGAGAAGCTTTGGTTGTCCAAACTCTGACCATCCTCCGCAGACCAATCTGCAAACCCCAGTATCAGCAGCACTGAGGTGCATTGTGGTTGGCCCCGTCGTGCGCTCTAGCACATGAGTCCTCTGCTTGCCCTTGCAGATCAGGCTATGTAGATCGAAAGCCAGGAACTTTGCCAAGACCCATCTTACGAAGAATGAGCTTGGGTATGGCTGGTGGGGCTGCAAGCCCCATGCTCCGGCTGAACTCTTCGCCGAGAGTAACAAGTCTCGACTTGTTACCACCAATGGTCTTGTTCGAGTTGTAGTACCCTAACCATGCTTGATATGCTGATTCCTTGCTCTTCATCTCTACTCTTCTGAGTGCACCTTTCACCTGTCATAAGAAAACTGACGGTTTAATGCACAGCTAATACTAGTCTAGCGCTGCTAAATTTGCACCAGGCTGATCAAACTACAGAACGAACTACACAACCAATAAACCTCCCCGCAAAAAGGACTATTTAAGCTGAATACTGCTTACTTCTGTCTGAGTGCTTGAATCAACTGAAGGTGTCACAGCCTCTGATACTGACAGATCTTTCACGCTGGTAAGAAAATGACTTTCCCAGGGAGCCAACAGTAAGAGGCCCAGCCCTTCCTTGCCTTTCCGTCCTGTTCTACCAATTCTATGTATATACTGCTCTCTACCAGCAGGAATCCCAACCTTGTAAATGCAAATAGATTTTATGAGGAATGTACATGAGATCTTGGTAAAATTAAATCTGTGAAAAACTGAACCTACCTGTATGACGAGGGTGACATCAGGATAATCAACACCACGAGCAGACACATCAGAACTAACTAATATCACGCCCTTTGACCTTCTGAATTCATCCGAGACCTTAGTTCTTGCAGATTGTGACTTTCTGGAATGAATCTCTCTTATATTCAGTTTCAGCTGGGAGAGAACTTCAGCAACAAGTTTCGTGACCATTGCAGTAGTACAGAATATAATCACCTACAAAATTGTATGGGTAATGAGTTAAGGAGACACAATAAATCTTAAATATGCATGATTGAAACTACCTGCTAAGATAACTTACTTTGTAGTCCGCATCATCTGCGACATGCTTCTTCAGTACATCATATAATATAGAGAAGTGCAGATCAAGTGGTGCGATCATACACATCTGGCTAACCTGATGCAGCAGCACGAATGTAAGGTACTTTCTTGCTTTAAACATTTACCGTACAGCTCATAAAAAATGATGGTCTAAACCTGTGAATGTGTCTCCTCGTCACCCTCTTTAACTGTGTTAATGAACCTATAGTCCTTCCTCATTGCTACGTGAGAAATTTGACGGACCTAATAACAAACATTCAACAAAATTAGACTGTAAATAGGCATTAAAAGTGCATAATGACAGACGCAGTTACCTCTTCTGGAACAGTAGCAGAAAATAGCAGTGTCTGACGGTCTTTAGGAGTGGCAGCCATAATTTTTTCAATATCTCTTCTGAATCCCATATCGAGTAGGCGGTCAGCTTCATCAAGAACAAGAACCTTCACCCCTTTGAGCCGAGTAGAAAAACCAGGTGTATTCTCAAGATGATCCTTAAGCCTTCCAGGTGTAGCAACAAGAATCTGTTTGGCCAAAACAAAGTATTAGTGCATAAACCACACCTAGATATGTGCAAACTTGAGCTGACAAGTAATCACCTGACATGGGTTAGCCTGCATGTTACGTTGCTCTTGAGTTATTCGTGTGCCACCAATTACAACCTGAACACCTAGCGAGCGATGATACTTGAGAAGCTTTTTGGCCTCAACAGCGACTTGGTTTGCAAGCTCTCTAGTAGGGCACATCACAAGCAAATTTATAGACGACCGCAACTGACTCCGTTGAGAACTGGGTAATTTAGAGAGAACCTCAATGGCTGGCAGCTAGAAATGCAAAAAGGAAACTCAGTTGGACTGGATAATGATTTAGAATATCACTGCAATAGTTCAGTAAATGCTAACACCATCAATCTGACTATTGGGGCTGAATAAAAAGGAGTACCAAAAAGGCAACGGTTTTTCCTGTTCCTGTCTTCGCTTTTGCAAGAACATCTTTGCCTGTAGTGGAGCAATACATTGGAATATCAGTTACAGGGCTCCCACCCAAGAGATTTGTATCAGAGTGAAGCAACAATATATGCAGTTTTGTTGACCTTGAAGGATTACTGGCAGAGTTGCCTCCTGCACCTGGGTCATCCTTCCATATCCAGCATCTTTGACGCCTTTCAGTGATAATTCAGAAATAGCACACTGATCAAACCTGCAATATGCAGGAGATTACTAAACCGAAAAATCCAAATGCATAAAGCTAT
Organism: Triticum aestivum; assembly: GCF_018294505.1. Lineage (NCBI taxonomy): Eukaryota > Viridiplantae > Streptophyta > Magnoliopsida > Poales > Poaceae > Triticum > Triticum aestivum. The sequence goes on along the minus strand of NC_057801.1, from coordinate 419,051,211 downwards.
TGACAGTTCTCGATTTTCAGGCAAACACAGTCTAGTTAGCAACTGGCGTCACGAAATAGAACCATTAGTTGCTTGGTCGCCAATTCCAGATGGCATCTGTACTCCCTAGCGTCGAATTACATAAAACCGAGTGACACAAAATTTTTGGTTGTTGTTCTATGTTTTTCTATGCCATACTTATTTTACAGCTGCAGTAAGAAATTAGTTAGATAAAAAATTATATAGCCAATGACTATACTCTCATCAACTTATATGTTCTGGAACACAGCATGCCCATTTGCAGCTTGGTTCAGAGAAAAGGCAAGGCAAGAACCCAAGTATCTAAGAGCGGCCCAACCAAATGATACTAATATAATTCACCGTAATGTCAAACACGGCAGTACTTCAAAGAGGCGGCAACCGTCGATTATAATGCTACGGATTTGCATTCACACAAACAGATGACGCTATTAGAAGTTTATAACTCTGTAAGAATCAATTAATAAGTGTAGCAGAACAGTATTATAACGTATGTTCTAAATTTCTTCCTACCACACTGTTTTAAGATTTAAGCTCTACTAGAAGAATCGCCCACATTTCTTATATTTCAAACAGTAAAATGAGGCAACATTAACTGACCTCAAAGTCTCAAACTCTCCATTTCTACCACACAGGACGCTATTAGAAGTTTAGAACTCTGTAAGAATCAATTAACTGTAGCAGAACAGTATTATAACATACATTCTATATTTATTCCTACCACACTGTTTGATATTTAAGCTCTATACTCGTAGAATCACCCAACATTTCTTGTTTCAAACAATAAAATCAGGCGACATTAACTCAAACTCTCCATTTCTACAATTCTGAAAAGATTTGAGAGTGAGCGTTTGTAGCTTTCGGCTTTCTCTATTACCGTGTCTCGCTGAGGTAGGAGCCATCCACGCCACCAATCTTCTCCGCATCCAATTGCGGAGCCCCCCCTTGTCCTTCCTCCTCGTCGGCACCCCTTATCCTGCTCGTGACAACCCTGGGAAACGCAAGTACGCCCTCCGAGACCCTCCGCTGTCTCTTCGGGTCGGCCGCGCCGCGGGCGCTTCCTGACCTGAGCTGACTGACGACGTCGCCGATGTCGACCTTGGCGGCGGCGAGGGAAGAAGGGGCGCGACGGCCGCTGGCTGTAAAACGGAGGCGGCGGCTGCAAGGGGAAGCCCTGGCGAGGACGGGGAGGCCGCCGTGGGTGCGGAGGAGAATATCACCGCCGGCCATCTCCGGCGAGTGCCCGGGGCGTAGGGTTTTGGGTTCTGTGTGAGTTTGCGGCTTGGCGCGCGGGGACAAGAAGATAAGATATTTCGCCGGGTTCGTGGGACGCGGCTTCCCTTCCCTTTATAACGGCTGGATTTATTTTAGTCCCGCAAATTACAGAGAACCACATTTGTAATACATCAATATTTGCACTGAGCCAGTGATGGTTCTTTTTTTGCGGGGGGAGTCAGTGGTAGTTCAAAGACGCGTGTCTTCTGACTTCACGACACTAAACAGGGACAGGATATCAAAAGCAACTTTCCAAAATGTGGTGCAATTTTGCTCTAATTAATTTGGAAAAACTCCGATTTATTATTACAGACAAACCGGTAAGAACTAAAAGCAGCACATGTCTGCAACTCAGCCATGATAGGTCGATGTGACCGTGATAGATCTTGCCAAAACATGCCGCTGACAAGAAGCATTTATCGGTCCGAGGGTAAAACAGCTGGTCACCTTGCTTTTGTTTCAGTTTCTGGTGATTGAATGAAAGAAAAAAGTGGCTCGGTCAGGAATTTGATTCCAATATCAAAGGTAATCCCAATAGTGGGACATCAAAGATCGGATGGCCGAGTTGGTCTAAGGCGCCAGATTAAGGCTCTGGTCCGAAAGGGCGTGGGTTTAAATCCCACTCCTGTCAATTTCTTTCTTTTTTATCTCCTTCAGTTTCTACTGTTCTGGAAATGATTTTTTTTTTATCTCCTTCAGTTTCTACTGTTCTGGAAAGGATTTCTTTTTTTTATCTCCTTCGGTTTCTACTGTTCTGGAAAGGATTTCTTTTTTTTATCTCTTTCAGTTTCTACTGTTCTGGAAAGGATTTCTTTTTTTTATTTCCTTCAGTTTCTACTGTTCTGGAAAGGATTTCTTTTTTTTATCTCCTTCAGTTTCTACTGTTCTGGAAAGGAATTTTTTTTCCTTTTGGCCTCATTTGTAGAAATTCCTAATTACTCTAGTGACCTAAAACATCTTAAATTTGAAATAGTAAAGAAATTTTATTTTAAAAAAGGACTCACTTCCTAATTAGTAAATAAGTTTTATTTGAGAAAAGGATTCATGCTCCAAACCAGTAAGATTGATTACGTTGATGATTGCGATTGCTTCAATAGTAGAGGGAGTAATAGAGTAGTGCTCTTTATATTTCACACACACTGAAAATCCACTTGATTAGTTACAAAATGATCAAAGAGATGAAAGTGTATCAGAAACGGACGTAATTGGGTGGGTCAGATTTGTGTAAGTACTAAAGCGTTTATTTTAGAAGTTGAATATTTTAACAATGTTGATTTTATTGCTCTGAAAAGCTGTTCATCTTATTGGTGGTCCTGGCCTGATACTGTGTTAAGGGAGCCATTTCCGTTACAAGCTAAACCAAACGAGACTGTATTTGTCCATTCTGCATCCAATGCATCATGTGATATGTTTCCCATAACGTTTGCAGTTCGAGCTATTCTTGACATGACTAAACCTATCCCCAAGAAGCTACTGTCACAAGAATTTTTTTTTTTTTTTGAAACGGAACTGTCACAAGAATTTCTCATGATTGTACTCTCCGCTGGTTTATAGAGGATTGGAGGGGGTTGAAGGGATGCAGACTTGTAGGGGATTTAATCCTCCTCAACCCCCTTCCAACCGAACAAGCCCCAAGAGAAATTCTACAATGACCCCAAGCACAACAAATGAAGGAATATATAGACAACCCACGAAGAGGCCATAGTTCGACCTGCATCATGGCAGGTGATCCCATCTTTCCCTACTAATAAAGCACAGAGTGCTTCTGGTCGTCCGTCATTAAAAGTGCCCTCGAAGTTGGCAATAATTACCCACCAATGCCACCCGTAAGTGGCAAAAACGATTCGTTTTTAATTTCTAATATCGCTCCAGGGTTCTGTTATTAAAGGTGGATACGATATAATAGCACCAATGCATGAGGAGCGCGATGGCTAAGGCAACGATGCTCCACACAGGAGACCAAGGTTCGATCCCTGGTTCTCACGCTTTTTTCTCTTTCTTTTTACCAAGCGCAGTAATGGGCCAGCCCATGTGCGGGTCGTGGCGCCCCCTGTTTTCTATATCTTTTTTTTATTTCTATTTTGTTTTTTCCCTAAAAAAAAATTTCGGATTGATGGCGCCCCCTATTTTTTATTTCTTTTTACTTTTTTATTTCTGTTTTGGTTTTTTATCTCAAAATTAATTTCGGATTTCCAAAATATCAAACAATTGCGAGTTCTGAAAAAAAAGTAGGAAAATGGTAAACTGTTTGTGAATTTAAAAAATATTCTAAAAATCAAAAAAAATTCACGACTTAAAAAATTGCTCACAAATTATAAACAAATCACGATTTCTAATGATTTCATGAAATAAAAAATGTTCATGATTTTTTTAAATGAGCCAATATTCAAAGCATATTCAGGAATTTAAAAATCATGTCCATCAGCTTTTAGAAAATGTTCACAAAAATTAAAACACATCCGTAAATAATGAACAAAACTAATTGTAGGTTCCATAAAGGTTTTATTAGGAGATCTATATAGCTTGTTTTATGATTTTATTTAGTCCTTCGCGTTGGGTAAAAAAGGGTTTCCGTGTTTTGTACAACGCTGAACCCAACAAAATTGACATAACTTTCTAAGGGTTTGTTTTTGTAAGCTATATTAAAATGACTAAATGTCTATTTTGCTTCCATACACAGTTATGCTTATTTTCATATCACAATAGTGGTTATGGTAAACACCGCTACGCTAAGTCCAGACGAGACACTTTATTTATCAGTATAGCTCAGGCAGGGTCCGTCAATGCAGTTTGCTCAGCCACAAAATATTTTGTTGTGACGCCTTAAAAAATCAAGTCTTGATGAGCATCATATTGTTCATTTTTGAAATTACATTTTAAAAGTGTCTTATCTCATCATGACATGATTTGTATATACTTTGTGAATTTGATTCATACTTTTTTATATCTACCACACATGTATAACTTGATAGTTTTTTTCCGTTGCAAGGCACGGACATTTCCAAAAATGTTCGCTAAATCAAAAAAAGTTCGTCAAATTCAATAACTATTCCACCTAATTTCTAAATATTTTCATCGATTATAGAATGTTTGCCAGTTCAGGAAAATTGCTTAAAAATGTTCACAATTTTTAAAAAATGTTTGTAAATAGCAAAAAATATTCATAAATTGAAAAAATGTTCTTGATTGTAGAAAATGTTCAGAAATTTGTAATAGTATGTTGTTTGCGATTTCAAATATGTGCATGAGTTTAACAAATTGTTCATAATTTCAAAATGTTCATGATTTCGAGAAATTGAGAGAGATATTGTATCTCGGTGATGCAACGAAATGTGATCATGACCATTTGAAATTATGAATTTTTTTCTCCCGTTGCAACGCACGGGCCCTTTTGCTAGTATATAATAAGCTAAAAAGAAATAAGAAAATCAACCTCCGTCACTTATTTGGCACGGTGAAACTCTACAACTATGCATGTTATATTGTCCGTGCTCCCACGCGCAAAAGCAATCTCTGTCAGCTTTCGGGCCGCAGCCTCAGGACCCACCTCCCCCTTCACAAATGCAACAGCGTGCTGCAAAACCACATTTATTATATATGAGCACAAATTTGGCAAGGAATAACAGTTTTAAATGCAAAATCAAACGAGCTGCTGGCAAGAAAATCATTTTCTTCTTGCCTGAAGAGAATAAGAGATGGTAACCTTGCACAAGTCAACGAATTGTCAATCCTGAAGCCATGCTTTTTCAATAGTATATTAACTGACCGAATAAGGCTCAAAGCAAATTGGTTTGCATCACTGCGTCTTGACAATGGTGCACTAGACATGTCAAGTTTAATACATCACATGTCGGTACGACATGTACAAGTCCCTATTTGCCACAACTCATACTACAATATATAATGCAACAAAGAAAGTGCACCGGAGATCTATTGGTAGTCATCGCGCAAAGAAATGGAAAATAAAATGCGTGTGCAGCTGTGCATGAAATTTGGTACCCCCTCCGTTCACAAATACTATAAGATGTTTTGGATATTTCAATATGGACTACATACGGACTAAAACGAGTGAACAAACACTAAAACGTCTGATAGAAAAAAGTTAGAACATCTTATATTTGTGAACAAATGGAGTATTATGGTATACTGACCTCATTTGACACCACGTCCCACAGGCCATCACTAGCCAAAATCAGATACTCCAATTCATCATCTATTTCTTGTTCCTGACAAAATATTTTGCAAATACTCAAGTAAATTGCCCAGTGGCCAAGTGCATACATGACATCTATCAGGACCTAGGGCATTATTGTGTAATGGTATCTTTGCAGTTGGTATAAACAACAGCAAGTTAATGAGTATCGCAAGATCACCTGAATCTCAGGCTCTGCAACAACAAACGGCTTCAACAAACGATCTCCAAATGCCCGAGACATGGCAAGTACACCACCTACCCTCCATGTTCCTGCAAAACAAACATTTGGCATTATCAACTAATAGATATTTCAACAAACACGTGATTGATTTTCAACAAAGTAAATCATCATATAGCTAGTGTCAGGCTTACCACTAAATGTAACAACTCCTCCAGCATTTTCAATCCGTTCCCGCTCGTCACTTCTGTCTGGTTTGTGATCATCAGAGAGCGCAATAGCTGCAAAGAAGATAAACCGAACTGATTTACCAATATGTTATATGAACATCCCAATATCAACAGATACTGGTAGATAAGCTGCTCATGCAATATAATCACCGGATATTTAAAGGGTTGTAAGCCAACCCCGAAATTTAAGCACCTACGACATAAATGCATTATCCAACAAAATACTATCAGCGTTGAAATGTTGGGAAACATAGCTCCTATTCAGTCTTTGTGTTTCCCATATGCATTTTCAGTTGTGCTGTTTCATATATACACATTTTCTCAAATACAAACACCGGATATTTCACATTAACCACTACCAGTTTCCACCCATTTACATTCTTGAAACACGATCTGTCCAGTATTTCATTTGACAAAGAAAAGTGAATGTAAAATTAACTAGCGTGCATTACTGACATGATACGACAAACATACCAACTCTAAAAAACATTTATCTGCTACATGATATTACGTCACAATGAGATTCATCGCAAATTTAAAATAACACACCAGGATCACGATAATAGGTAATGTATGCAAACATTTATCCTAGAAAGTTATGAAGTGATTTATTACAATAACATATAATACATGGTCAACATTAACTGGGATAAAAGTTCCGGAAAAAAAATCACACCTTTGCCCGCCTTCGATATTACAGCCCGTGAATCGCCAACATTTGCCACATAGAGGTGGTTGCCAACAAAAATTGCTGTTGATGCAGTTGACCCATCCTCTCTATGAATATTGGTTTCAGCATCCAAGAAATCTGAGTCAGTCTTCGTATAGCTCTCACCTGGGAATTACCATTAGTTACTATGGTCGATTATCCTACTAGATGCACTGAATAATTTTGGAGTAACGCTCATGAGTAAACATCATACTTATTGCTGTTTTTGTATCAGTAATGAAAGAGGGGTGTTTCAGGAGATTTTCAAATAAGTGCTCCTTGAGATACTCCGCGGCACATGAACCACCATGTCCTGTGATGACAAAATAACTTTAGTCTGAACAATAAACGAGACACAATGAAGTGTTTAAACGGTGAATTTCTCACCATCAAATACTCCAAAAAGTTTTATGTTTTTAGCATCCATTTTAGATGATCTCATGTCGTAGAAGTCTTCCATACTTGCTCTTCTCCCTCTCAAGCTAGAATATCCACAATACAAACTTCCATCCTCACTGCAACCACAGATGTTCGCAAGGGGAGAATTAAGGAATATAATAGAAGACGAATAGGCATACTTTGCACCGATATGGATATGTTATCAATTAAGGATCAAGCCGTTTAGCATATATTTAGTCAGTGCAGTCCATTATCTTCTCTTCTTATCCATAATTCTAACAAAAGCAAGAACCAACAGCCAAAGGGTAGCAGCAATTTACAACAACTCATATGGTCTGGTAATTGCTGACAAGAGCATCTCCAAGTGGTCGTTTATAGGTGCTTGATAGTGCCACAGTACCACACATCACCAAGCACCAGTTTAAAAGCAAATACTCAGTGTAGATACATTGTACAGATCGCACTCTGATTAAACCAACAAAAACTATGCATTGTATTTTTGCTTAGTAAATGGTTCGTAGCAGCTTTTCACACAAAAAGGTTCAGTGAGAGAGAAATAGAGACACAAGCAATTGACGCCCCCACTATCAATCACCTCCCAATCAACATCACACTCTTATGCATGATAAAACATAATCACCGAGTACTAATTACAGAATCTGTCATCTGACATGAGACATTTTTGCAATTTTCAGCAAGTTAGATAATTTGGGGGACATTGATGACTCAGAGACATGACTTGAATAGGTAACCTTTGAAAAAGTTTCTATAATCCAATTTTAAGAATTTCTAACCTTTTCTTCTGATAACGTCTATACTGTCAATGGTGATTGTGTCTCCTCATCACCTTTGAAGTATGTACTTGACATTGGTTCATCTACGCGGACTAGGAATTAGCATGTATCAGTGAATGAAGTATAAAAGTATCAGATGATTGTTGTTAATCCTATACAAGAGTTAAAAATTAGAGAAGAGTACTAGTTAAGCTAACTAAACACATGAGGGCTTTCCCTATAATCATGTAAGCATATATAATCTACAAATGCGACAACCAGCGATAACGAGTGACGAGGAACCAAGCTATGTATTTTTTTTCCCTAGTGACCATCTTACCCCAGGGAAGCAATGCCATTGTTTGGCCTAGATCCTCTCACTGTATGTTTTAATCAATAAAGATTCTAACAAAATCTAGCATATGGCCTAGAGAACAGTAGGGTCATCCAAGCATGATGTTACCTCTTCCAGCTGCCGCATATGTGCCCCTTCTCGTCCTCCTTGGGCGGCCCCATGGCCGCCGCCGCCGTGGTAGCCTCCCCCACCTCTCTGGCTCCCCTTACCAGCCGAGCGGACGATGAGGCCTCGAACATCGTCTTGGTGGCCCCCACGCGGAACCGGCGGTGCTTGAGCGGGTGCCACGCGATCCTCTTGGTCTTAAAGCTCACTGGCCTAGGCGGCCGTGCCGCCCTCGCTATCGCCGCAGCGGGTGGAGACGAGGAGCTCGGGGCCTCCTGGTCCTTGACGCCGCCATCGGGCACCATCTCAATTGCCTCTAATGCCCAAAAAATAAGCTTCTCCGGAGGAGGGTGGCGGGCGGCGAGCGTGGGTGAGCTGTAGGCGGCGGGGAACTGGAGTCCGGGCGTGAATTCCCGATCCGCCTTCTGCTTCTTGGAAGAAATCGAGCCCCTGTTCTCCCGTTCGGTTCTGCGGCTCCGGCTCGCCCGATCGCCCCGAGCTGGCTTTGACGACAGGATAGGCTTGGCCCAGTCAGTTCCGCTGCGAAATGAGGCCTCAAGGCCCAGCTAAAGGCTCATTCGGTTCGAAGGAAATTAAAACGAAGGAATTAGTAGCATAGTTTTATAAAGACTCAAAAAAAAGTAGCAGAGTTTGAAAAACCGAACAGGTAATCGAATCGGTAAGGCTGTATGGTCAGATTTTTACCGTCGGACCGCCAGTTCACCGGTTCTGTTGTCGGTTTGCTTTTGGGAAATTTTATCACTTCTTCATGGCAATTTTTGAATATATATTTTTACTTTCTCACATGAAATTTTTATTATTGAGAGCATGGCACTTTTATTATTAAAAACATGATTTGTATTATTATTAATATTATTATTTGAAATCTCTACCTAATAATAAAACGGTTGTTGCTTCTGTCTGCCCGTCATCAGATTTACCCCTAAAGTTATCAGCAATTACCCCATATGCCACCGGTAAATGGAAAAAAAATGTTTTTCCTTCTAAGTCGCCGTTGGCTTTATTGTTTATTTAAAGCGAGGCCCCAAATGTTTCACATCCATCGAAGTAGTCTGGTGGATTGAGCCTAATATCTCCGGTCTCCGAAGAGGAGACCCGAGTTTAAATCCTCGTTCTTCCTTTTTCGTGCATTTTCTCTTCAATTTTCGTTGGCGTAGGATAAAATTGCCTAGCCTAAGCCCATCTTTGCACAATCTTGCTGTTTTAGCCCAGCTACTCTATTTTTAAACTTTTTTCCTTTTTGACAGATTTAAATGCTTTAAAAAATCATACATTTCAAATCCTAAAAGCAAATTAAACAGTAATATATGGAAATTATTCAGAAAAATGTATAGTTTCCAAATATGCTATTAACCTGCATGTTAATATTTTCTAAAATTATGTTTAGAGTGCACCCTTAATTACTATTTTTCTTTATATGGTGTATATTGAAAATGCATATTCTACATGTTTTCTACTCATTTAAATTGACTAGATAAGATAGTCTGATGCTCTTATAAAATCTAATATTGACGGCACAAGGGATGCACATGTGCTAACGGTGTGTCTAATAAATTGGACGTACTTTAGTATATTAAAATATTGTCCTACCTTTTTGTCTTCCTGCAACACCACTTATCATGTTGTTTCTCGACAACCTGAAATATTTTAAGGGATTGTCGTTGAGTGTGTATGAGGGGTGTATTTTTTCTCCAGTTGCAACTCACGGCACGTACGCTAGTTATTATTAAGAGGACGATAGTTTTATTAATAAGAGATTTGTTATTAATAACATGGCAGTTTATTTTTAGGATGATGCTTGTTTTATTAAGAACAAGATGGCGGTTTTATTATTTTAGAGCATGGCGTTTTTATTACTAAGAGTTAAGACAGAGGTATTTTTATTATTAAATGGATGGTATTTTTACTATTAAGAGGGTGACATTTTTGTTTTTTGCAACAAAAAAAGTTGCGCTTGGACCATGGAAAATTTATTAGACTTGTCTAGATAAAACATTTTTTTAAGTTTAGCATGACATTTTTTATAAAATAGAGTATGGCAGTTGTAAATTATGTTTTCTTTTTGTCTTTTCTTGTATCAGTTTTTTTTTTACATTTTTAATGACCTTTTTTTACAGTCCTTTAATTTATGTTCTTTACTTTTAAGTTTTTATTACTCTCGTCGCTACAATCAATCCTTTTGGGGGCTTTGATAGTGCACTTTCTTCACGAAGGTCCAATTTCCATCCTCTCTTTGGGAAATAATTCTTCAATTCTCTACATTTTAAGATAAACCATAATTAATTGATGCAACGATTGCTGGAAAAGCGTAAAAGTGTAATATTTACCATCTAAAATTGTGATGCAATATATGAAGTATCATCTATTGCGTCAATACGATCATGCGATGGCACGAAAACATCTTAAAATACAAGCATGTTATGGCATGAACTACGAATAGTGCTCACCTTGAAATACGATAACATCTTGGGCTCGTACGAACCTTGTTAGGAGTGTGCCCGCTTGGTGGTTCATCATCTTTCCTCTAAGCTCCCCAATAGCATTACACGACTTGCTTGAAATACCTGAAAAATGGTGTCCATGGATCTCCTAAATGTGATGTGCATAACCTTCTACCACAGATTATGACCTACGACATGAAAGAACATGACAACTTGCTCTTCCACAGAGGTGTGGATGCTATCTTCTAGCTGCCCTCTATTCCTAAGTGTCTCCACGAGCATAGAAAAAAAGGTGCTCTTCGGATAAGAAGCATGTTCATAACCTCTATGGTGTTGCTGTTGTAGATGTAATTCAGATTCGCCATATTCTCCCTATCTCGGATTAACATTAAACCATGACAGATGATAGGTTCATCACTCTCTTGTGGACCAACATGAGTCGGGCCCGAATCACAGCTATGAGTGTTGTTGCGTGAACAACCAGATTCATCTGTTCGTCCATAACGACCTAATGGCGACATTAGTGTTGCAACAAACAATGGTAAAATCGACCAACACTGTACCTAACGAACTAACATAGGAAGGGGATTATGCTGCTTACCCGCTTTGGAGTCGACGACCCACCCATGGTGAAGATGAGGAGGAGGAGATGGAGTTAGAGATGAAGGGGAGAAGTAGGTCTTGCTGCTGGAGATCGAAGTAATCGTCGTCGCCGCTTCCACATACCTGAGTTGCCGCCGGTGCCAAGAACTAAGGCTCTATTTGTTCTAGCGCTAGAGTGAGCGAGTAAATAGGGGGCAATGCTAGGTTTCGCTCCATCTTGCGTCATATTTTGGTGTCCATCCATCTCCGCGCACATTCCTCCCTGCATCGCCACGTACGTTGAGCCCCCTTTTGCGCTCGACTCAGCTTGGCTTGCTGGAAATAGCTGTTTCGAACGTCTTGTTAGGCTTTGTCCAATGCAAGGTGTAGAAGTGCATGCTCTAACCAATGCAACCAAAAGATTGATCTGATGGAAGAGACTAGACAATACATTTATACGTCAACATAAGGTGCTTAGGGGAGGTGTTCAGAAAAATAAATCAGTTTTTCCTAAGTAGAGTAAAGCATGATGGATTGAGGATGGGCTTACGCCCATATAAGACAATAATCCCTGGTTAATCTCTAAGGCCCATGAGTGTGCATAGCAAGTGGTGGGAAGTTTGATGGGAAGTTTAGTACCATACTGCTACAGTAAAAAGAGTGACACTACTGGAATTAGCTTATTTGCCGTCTGCCAACTCTTTGCCGTCCGCTGGCGGACGACAAAGAAGGTCTTTGCCGTCAGCCACACGAAAACGGACGGCAAAGAAGTGGCTGATGGCAAACAAGGTCTTTGCCATCAGCCAACTCTTTGTCGTCCGCTAGCCGACGGCAAAGAAACTATGTCGTCCGCTAGCAGACGGCAAAGAGGTTGGTGGGTCCAGTTATTGTGTAACCAACCCAAGCCCACCGGCCCCACCTCTTTGACGTCCGCAAGCAGACAGCAAAGAAAGTTTGCCGACCGTTGGCAGACCGCAAATAGGCGGGTACGTTAACGGCCGTCCCACCCCCGTCCTCTGTCTCTTCTGTCCACTCTCTCTCGCTCGTTCCCTCCCCACCCACAACCAGGCCGCCGCCGCCGACCCTGTCTGCCGTAGCCGGCCGCCCCGCACCCCTCCCCTACAGCGCCCCGACCTCCACCGCACCCCCGCTGCCGACCCCGTTCGGCGTAGCCGGCCTCCCCGCACCCCTACCTGACCTCCACCGC
>NC_057801.1:418861544-419037169 GCF_018294505.1 Triticum aestivum | reverse complement strand
CTGACAGCACACCCCGCCCCCGACACCCCGACACCCTGACACCCCGATCGACCCCGGACATGATGATGATACAAAAGCATCATATATATTTGTGTTGATCGGGTGTATTTTTATTATGTTCATGATGATGATATACTTAAATTATATACATATTATTATGTTCATGTCAGCTATCCAATTTTTTTATGTTGTACTAATTTCGTTTACTTTTTGTCATTGCAGGTGTTGACAGGATGGTGGGCAAGGGTCCAGAGCGCCCGAGCCTCCTGCGAGCGCTACTATGAGGGGCGGTTCCATTATTGCACCCAGCCCCTCCGGAGAGCGCTGCTAGATAGTACACAGACAACTGCGGCGGGCACTTCTACTTCGGCTGGGAGAGGTCGGGGGAGGACGAAGAAGACTGGTAGAGGTGGACGTGGCAGCGGGAGAGGTAGGAAGGCTGCTACGCCTTCCTTGCCGCCACCCTCAGCTGATTCACCCGACCACAGGACTACTCCGTCTGATGTGGACCCGTCTCGGACTCCGGTCCATGAGCCTCCGGTCGCTGATCCTTCGCCCACCAGACTCGGGTCGCTGATCCTTCGCCCCACATGAGTCCGGTCCTAGAGTCTTCGTCCCAGAAGACTCTGGTCACGGGGTCTTCGTCCCAGAAGACTTCGGTCACGGGGTCTTCGTCCCAAAAGACTCTGGTCCTGCCGTCTTCTTCCCACGAGACTCCGCTCCCGCCGTCTTCTTTCCACGAGACTCCGGTCCCGCCGTCTTCTTCCCTCGAGACTCCGGAGGCTAGTGGCCCGGAGGATGGTAGCGAGGACAACTTTTTAGATGATAGCTACAGCGACGACGAGCTGGTTGAGAAGGGCAAGAAGGTCTACAAGCGTGGTTGTACAAAGCTGTCGCTCGTGCCGACGACCCCCGACCAGAGGTGGTTGATTGCGCCTAAAGGGTTGAAGTAAGTGCATTTACTATTTTTAACCTTTTGCCTTCATGTTCCTTCAAATTAATATCTAATGCGTTGGCCTTGTCATACTGTAGGGGCTGGGTATACCCCCATGACCATGGTGTCCGCAGGCCCAACCAGGTCCTTGGCACGCTTTGCCGGCAGCACTTCCCTGGGTGGGTCACGATGCCCGATGAGGGTCAGGTTCCACAGCTAGCACTGAGTTGGGAGCTGTACTCTGTTGCCCCGGCCCCTCCAGGGGAGATGGTCGCTGGTGCCGCGTGCGATACGGTGGCCAACATTGTGTTCCATCGGTTTTGGGTAATTTCTCCTTTACAGAATTAAAAATGAACACTACCTGCCTAGTGATTGTACTAATCATTGTTGTCTTCTTTGATTGCAGACCTTCTACAGGGTTTCAGAGGGAGAACAGGAGGCCGTGGCTATGGTTGTCGAAGCCGAGTGCAAGCGCCTACTTCAGAACTTACGGCACGAGGCTCGGGTGCAGGCCGTTCGAGACTACTACGCCTCGCAGGGTATTAGAAGGGCCAAGAAGAAGTGTCGCAGCAAGTTACTGAGTAGGGAGAAGTACTTGGCGGCAATTATACCTATTCTTAAGGCCTTGAACTTAGTTTTCTTAATTTGATTCGTAGCGCTGAAATTTCTCTTGACTCACTTAGGTGCCCCCGAGATGGTGTGTCGATAAGATGGACTGTTGGGAGGCGTTGGTGGATGCATGGTGCTCTCCCGAATGGCAGCTCGAACACCAAAGGGCCAAGGATAAGCGCGACCAAATGGAAGGTGTGCCACACCATCAAGGGAGCTCCAACCTGTTTGAGTACGGGGATAACTGGGTATGTGGTTTGCTACATGATTCGTGCAATTTCATTCTTCATGGTAGCATTTATCCTTTCCAAAATGACTTAATATGCTTAGTTAGTTAAAATGAATAACTACCTTGGATAGTTCATTTATGACATATTTAGCTCTAGAATGACATAATAACCTTTAGATAGCTCTATAAAATGACTTAATATGCTTTAGTTAGTTAAAAATGGCATAACTACCTTCGATAGCTCAATAATGACCTAAACTAATCTTAGTCCATTTCATTCATGACATAATTAGCTCTAAAATAACATAATAACCTTAGATAGCTCTATAGAATGCCTAAATATGTTATAGTTAGCTAAAAAATAGCATAACTACCTTGGATAGCTCAATAATGACATAATTAGCATACTTTGGTCAAAAATGGCATAATAATCTTTCTTAGCTCCAAAATAACCTAAACTTAGTTTATTTTCCTCGAAAATGACATAATAACATTTCTTAGCTCCAAAATGACCTATTTACATAGTAATATCATTCTTAATGCTAGCTTGAGCCCTAATTAACTAATATTTTGTTCCTCTCTCTTAGGTGCAGTACCACAAGAAGCATGTGCCTACTCTGTTCGACCTCTATGGCATGGCCCATATGGCCCCGTACAAGAAGGCCAAGGCATTCACAGAGTCCGACCTAGATCATCCAGAGAACTTCACCAACATCTCCTCCCACCACAAGCTTGTGAAGTACAGAGATGAGGGGAAGACGAGGAAAGGGGAGGACTTCAACCCGAGCCAGGATCCTTTTGATACAGAGCTGGTGATGGTATCTGGTGGCTGGAGGTCCCATGGCTCTCAAGCCATTGGTGATGGACTGATACGTTGTCCTAAGACTCTCCCGCAGATCAAGAAGCGCCTGAGTAGCTCTGATCCTGAGATAACGCCTCGTGCACGGCCCGCGGAGCTCACCGTGGCGGTTAGTTATATGGATTCTCTGACCTTTCCTCCATTACATTGTGTGTGCGTCCGTCTATGATTACAATGCTAACGAGGAGTGTGTGTTGTAGGCAGCGGTTGAGAAAGAGAGATTGAAGACCCAGGCGCTTTTGGAGGAGGCAAAAAGGGAGGCAGCGGTGAGGGAGAGGGAGAGGGAGGAGAAGACGGCTAAGCTGTTGGAGGAGGAGAGGAACCGGAACGAGGTGTCTCACCGGGCCCTATACGAGCTCATCGTGGTACGTTTCTTGTGCATATTAGCCCAATCATGCACGTAATGTTCGCATTACTAACTAATATGACTGACCCGTGAGAACCAAATGTGCAGACCATGTGCGAGAAAAATGGTCAGGCCCCTCCGCCGATGCCCCAGATTGCTCCGGCGGGCACGGTGAGTTTGATTTGAATGGTCCTTAGTTACTACTATTCACATTTCAGTTTGCATCATGCTAACAAGACATTATTGGAAATGATCTTTGGTTCAACATGGCTTCTGACAAGCATCTGAAGGAAATATGCCCTAGAGGCAATAATAAAGTTATTATTTATTTCCTTATTTCATGATAAATGTTTATTATTCATGCTAGAATTGTATTAACCGGAAACATGATACATGTGTGAATACATAGACAAACTGAGTGTCACTAGTATGCCTCTACTTGACTAGCTCATTAATCAAAGATGGTTATGTTTCCTAGCCATGGACAAAGAGTTGTCATTTGATTAATGGGATCACATCATTAGGAGAATGATGTGATTGACTTGACCCATTCTGTTAGCTTAGCACTTGATCGTTTAGTATGTTGCTATTGCTTTCTTCATGACTTATACATGTTCCTATGACTATGAGATTATGCAACTACCGTTTATCGTAGGAACACTTTGTGTGCTACCAAACGTCACAACGTAACTGGGTGATTATAAAGGTGCTCTACAGGTGTCTCCAAAGGTACTTGTTGGGTTGGCGTATTTCGAGATTAGGATTTGTCACTCCGATTGTCGGAGAGGTATCTCTGGGCCCACTCGGTAATGCACATCACTATAAGCCTTGCAAGCATTGTAACTAATGAGTTAGTTGCGGGATGATGTATTACGGAACGAGTAAAGAGACTTGCCAGTAACGAGATTGAACTAGGTATTGAGATACCAATGATCGAATCTCGGGCAAGTAACATACCGATGACAAAGGGAACAACGTATGTTGTTATGCGGTCTGACCGATAAAGATCTTCATAGAATATGTAGGAGCCAATATGGGCATCCAGGTCCCGCTATTGGTTATTGACAAGAGAGGTGTCTCGGTCATGTCTACATAGTTCTTGAACCCGTAGGGTCCGCATGCTTAACGTTCGTTGATGATATAGTACTATGAGTTATGTATGTTGGTGACCGAATGTTGTTCGGAGTTTTGGATGAGATCACGGATATGACGAGGAACTCCGGAATGGTCCGGAAGTGAAGATTGATATGTGGATAGTAGTGTTTGATCTCTGGAAAGGTTCCGGAATCCATCGGAAGGGGTTCCGGATGTTTCCCGAAATGTTTGGGCACGAGAACACTTTATCTGGGCCAAAGGGGAAAGCCCACGAGGTTTTTGAAAAGCGCAAAAGGAAGTTTTACGGAGTCCAGGTGCCAGACGCCAGGGTCCCTGGTGTCTGGGTCCAGACGCCGGGAACCCTGGCGTCTGGCCCTGGAGTCCAAGAAGGACTTTTGCCTTTCGGGTGAAACCGACTTTGTGGAGGCTTTTACTCCAAGTTTCGACCCCAAGGCTCAACATATAAATAGAGGGGTAGGTCTAGCACCCAAGACACATCAAGAAACACTAAGCCGTGTGCCGACAACCTCGTCCCCTCTAGTTTATCCTCCGTCATAGTTTCCGTAGTGCTTAGGCGAAGCCCTGCGGAGATTGTTCTTCACGAACACCGTCACCACGCCGTCGTACTGCCGGAACTCATCTACTACTTCGCCCGTCTTGCTGGATCGAGAAGGCGAGGACATCATCAAGCTGAACGTGTGCAGAACTCGGAGGTGCCGTGCGTTCGGTACTTGGATCGGTCGGATCGTGAAGACGTACGACTACATCAACCGCGTTGATAAACGCTTCCGCTTATCGATCTTCAAGGGTATGAAGATACACTCCCCCTCTCATTGCTATGCATCACCATGATCTTGTGTGTGCGTAGGAATTTTGAAATTACTACGTTCCCCAACAGTGGCATCCGAGCCAGGTTTTCTGCGTAGATGTTATATGCACGAGTAGAACACAAGTGAGTTGTGGGCAATAAAAGTCATACTGCTTATCAGCATGCCATACTTTGGTTCGGCAGTATTGTTGGATGAAGCGGCCCGGATCGTCATTACGCGTACGCTTACGCGAGACTGGTTCTACCGATGTGCTTTGCACACCGGTGGCTGGCGGGTGTCAGTTTCTCCAACTTTAGTTGAACCGAGTGTGGCTACGCCCGGTCCTTGAGAAGGTTAAAATAGCACTAACTTGACGAACTATCTTTGTGGTTTTGATGCGTAGGTAAGAACAGTTCTTGGTAAGCCCGTAGCAGCCACGTAAAACTTGCAACAACAAAGTATAGGACGTCTAACTTGTTTTTGCAGGACATGTTGTGATGTGATATGGTCAAGGCATGATGCTATATTTTATTGTACGAGATGATCATGTTCTGTAACCGAGTTATCGGCAACTGGCAGGAGCCATATGGTTGTCGCTTTATTGCATGCAATGAAATCGCACTGTAATTGTTTTACTTTATCACTAAGCGGTAGCGATAGTCGTAGAAGCAATAGTTGGCAAGACGACAACGATGCTACGATGGAGATCAAGGTGTCGTGCCGGTGACGATGGTGATCATGACGGTGCTTCAGAGATGGAGATCACAAGCACAAGATGATGATGGCCATATCATATCACTTATATTGATTGCATGTGATGTTTATCCTTTATGCATCTTATCTTGCTTTGATTGACGGTAGAATTATAAGACGATCTCTCACTAAAATTTTAAGATAAAAGTGTTCTCCCTGAGTATGCACCGTTGCCAAAGTTCATCGTGCCCAGACACCACGTGATGATCGGATGTGATAAGCTCTACGTCCATCTACAACGGGTGCAAGCCAGTTTTGCACACGCAGAATACTCAAGTTAAACTTGACGAGCCTAACATATGCAGATATGGCCTCGGAACACTGAGACCAAAAGGTCGAGCGTGAATCATATAGTAGATATGATCAACATAATGATGTTCACCATTGAAAGCTACTCCATTTCACGTGATGATCAGTTATGGTTTAGTTGATTTGGATCACGTGATCACTTAGAGGATTAGAGGGATGTCTATCTAAGTGGGAGTTCTTAAGTAATATGATTAATTGAACTTAAATTTATCATGAACTTAGTCCTGATAGTATTTTGCAAATTATGTTGTAGATCAATAGCTTGCGTTGTTGCTTTCATATGTTTATTTTGATATGTTCCTAGAGAAAATTGTGTTGAAAGATGTTGGTAGCAATGATGCGGATTGGATCCGTGATCTAAGGTTTATCCTCATTGCTGCACAGAAGAATTATGTCCTTAATGCACTGCTAGGTGACAGACCTATTGCAGGAGCAAATGCAGACGTTATGAATGTTTGGCTAGCTCAATATGATGACTACTTGATAGTTTAGTGCACCGTGCTTAACAGCTTAGAATCGGGACTTCAAAGACGTTTTGAACGTCATGGACCATATGAGATGTTCCAGGAATTGAAATTAATATTTCAAGCAAATACCCGAGTTGAGAGATATGAAGTCTCCAACAAGTTCTATAGCTAAAAGATGGAGGAGAATCGCTCAACTAGTGAGCATGTGCTCAGATTGTCTGGGTACTACAATCGCTTGAATCAAGTGGGAGTTAATCTTCCAGATAAGATAGTGATTGACAGAGTTCTCTAGTCACCATCACCAAGTTAGTAGAACTTCGTGATCAACTATCGTATGCAAGGGATGACGAAAATGATTCCCGAGCTCTTTGTGATGTTGAAATCGACGAAGGTAGAAATCAAGAAAGAGCATCAAGTGTTGATGATTGACAAGACCACTAGTTTCAAGAAAAGGGCAAAGGGAAAGAAAGGGAACTTCAAGTAGAATGACAAGCAAGTTGTCACTCCCGCAAAGAAGCCCAAAGCTAGACCAAAGCCTAAAACTGAGTGCTTCTACTACAAAGGAAATGGTCACTGGAAGCAGAAATGCCCTGAATATTTGGTGGATAAGAAGGATGTCAAAGTGAACAAGGGTATATTTGATATACATGTTATTGATGTGTACCATACTAGTGTTTATAGTAGCCCCTGAGTATTTGATACTTGTTTGGTTACTAAAAATTAGTAACTCGAAATAGGAGTTACAGAATAAACAAAGACTAGTTGAAGGGGAAGTGACGATGAGTGTTAGAAGTAGTTCCAAGATTGATATGATCATCATCACACACTCCCTATACTTTCGAGATTAGTGTTAAACCTAAGTAAATGTTATTTGGCATTTGCGTTGAGCATGAATATGATTTGATCATGTTTATTGCAATACGGTTATTCATTTAAAGTCAGAGAATAATTGTTGTTCTGTTTACATGAATAAAACCTTCAATGGTCATACACCCAATAAAAATAGTTTGTTGGATCTCGATCGTAGTGATACACATATTCATAATATTGATGCCAAAAGATGCAAAGTTAATAATGATAGTGCAACTTATTTGTGGCACTTCCGTTTGGGTCATATCGGTGTAAAGCGCATGAAGAAACTCCATAAAGATGGATTTTCGGAATCACTTGGTTATGAATCATTTGATGCTTGTGAACTGTGCCTTTTGGGCAAGATGACTAAAACTCCGTTCTCCGGAACAATGGAACGAGCTACTGACTTGTTGGAAATAATACATACCGATGTATGCGGTCCAATGAGTGTTGATGCTCGTGGCGAGTATCATTATTTTCTGACCTTCACAAATGATTTGAGCAGATATGAGTATATCTACTTAATGAAACACAAGTCTGAAACATTTGAAAAGTTCAAAGAATTTCAGAGTGAAGTGGAGAATCATCGTAACAAGAAAATAAAGTTTCTACGATCTGATCGTGGAGGAGAATATTTGAGTTACGAGTTTGGCCTTCATATAAAACAATGTGGAATAGTTTCACAGTTCACGCCACATGGAACACCACAGCATAATGGTGTGTCCGAACGTCATAACCGCACTTTATTGGATATGGTGCAATCTATGATGTATCTTACCGATTTACCACTATGGTTTTGGGGTTATGTATTAGAGACAGCTGCATTCACTTTAAATAGGGCACCATCAAAATCTGTTGAGACGACGCCTTATGAACTATGGTTTGGCAAGAAACCAAAGTTGTCGTTTTTTAAAGTTTGGGGCTGCGATGCTTATGTGAAAAAGTTTCAACCTGATAAGCTCGAACCAAATCGAAGAAGTGTGTCTTCATAGAATACCCAAAGGAAACTATTGGGTACACCTTCTATCACAGATCCGAAGGCAAGATATTCGTTGATAAAATGGATCCTTTCTAGAGAAGAAGTTTCTCTCGAAAGAAGTGAGTGGGAGGAAAATAGAACTTGATGAGGTAATTGTACCTTCTCCCTTATTGGAAAGTAGTTCATCATAGAAATCAGTTCCAGTGATTCCTACACCAATTAGTGAGGAAGTTAATGATGATGATCATGAAACTTTAGATCAAGTTGCTACCAAACCTCATAGGTCTTCCAGAGTAAGATCCGCACCCGAGTGGTATAGTAATCCTATTCTGGAGGTCATGTTACTAGACCATGATGACCCTAAGAACTATGAGGAAGTGATGATGAGCCCAGATTTCACGAAATGGCTTGAAGGCCATGAAATATGAGATGGGATCCATGTATGAGAACCAAGTGTGGACTTTGATTGACTTGCCCGATGATCGGCAAGCCATAGAAAATAAATGGATCTTCAAGAGGAAGACGGACGTTGATAGTAGTGTTACTACCTACAAAGCTCGACTTGTCGCAAAAAGGGTTTTCGACAAGTTCAAGGTGTTGACAACAATGAGATTTTCCCAACTGTAGCGATGCTTAAGTCTGTCCGAATCATGTTAGCAATTGCCACATTTTATGAAATCTGGCAAATGGATGTCAAAACTGCATTCCTTAATGGTTTTCTTAAAGAAGAGTTGTATATGATGCAACCAGAAGGTTTTGTCAATCCTAAAGGTGCTAAAAAATGTGCAAGCTCCAGCGATCCATCTATGGACTGGTGCAAGCATCTCAGAGTTGGAATATACGCTTTGATAAGTTGATCAAAGCATATAGTTTTATATGGACTTGCAGTGAAGCCTGTATTTACAATAAAGTGAGTGGGAGCACTACAGCCTTTCTGATAAGTATATGTGAATGACATATTGTTGATCAGAAATGATGTAGAATTTTTTTGGAAAGCATAAAGAAATGTTTGAAAGGAGTTCTTTAAAAGAAAGACCTCCGTAAAGCTACTTACATATTGAGAATCAAGATCTATTTAGATAGATCAAGACGCTTGATAAGATTTTCAATGAGTACATACCTTGACAAGATTTTGAAGTAGTTCAAAATGGAACAGTCAAAGAAAGAGTTCTTGCCTGTATTGCAAAGGTATGAAATTGAGTAAGACTCAAATCCCGACCACGGCAGAAAATAGAAAGAGAATGAAAGTCATTCCCTATGCATCAGTCATAGGTTCTATAAAAGTATGCCATGCTATGGACCAGACCTATTGTATACTCTGCCCTGGTTTGGCAACGGAGTACAATAGTGATCTAGGAGTAGATCACTGGACATTGGTCAAAATTATCCTTAGTGGAATAAGGATATGTTTCTCAATTATGGAGGTAACAAAAGGTTCGTCGTAAAGGGTTACGTCGATACAAGTTTTGGCACTGATCCAGATGACTCTAAGTCTTAATCTGGATACATATTGAAAGTGGGAGCAATTAGCTAGAGTAGCTCCGTGCAGAGCATTGTAGACATAGAATATTTGCAAAATACGTATTGCTCTGAATGTGACAGACCCATTGACTAAACTTCTCTCACGAGCAAAACATGATCATACCTTAGTACTCTTTGGGTGTTAATCACATAGCGATGTGAACTAGATTATTGACTCTAGTAAACCCCTTGGGTGTTGATCACATGACGATGTGAACTATGGGTATTAATCACATACAGATGTGAATATTGGTGTTAAACCACATGGCGACGTGAACTAGATTATTGACTCTAGTGCAAGTGGGAGATTGAAGGAAATATGCCCTAGAGGCAATAATAAAGTTATTATTTATTTCCTTATTTCATGATAAATGTTTATTATTCATGCTAGAATTGTATTAACCGGAAACATGATACATGTGTGAATACATAGACAAACTGAGTGTCACTAGTATGCCTCTACTTGACTAGCTCATTAATCAAAGATGGTTATGTTTCCTAGCCATGGACAAAGAGTTGTCATTTGATTAACGGGATCACATCATTAGGAGAATGATGTGATTGACTTGACCCATTCCGTTAGCTTAGCACTTGATCGTTTAGTATGTTGCTATTGCTTTCTTCATGACTTATACATGTTCCTATGACTATGAGATTATGCAACTACCGTTTACCGGAGGAACACTTTGTGTGCTACCAAACATCACAACGTAACTAGGTGATTATAAAGGTGCTCTACAGGTGTCTCCAAAGGTACTTGTTGGGTTGGCGTATTTCGAGATTAGGATTTGTCACTCCGATTGTCGGAGAGGTATCTCTGGGCCCAGTCGGTAATGCACATCACTATAAGCCTTGCAAGCATTGTAACTAATGAGTTAGTTGCGGGATGATGTATTACGGAACGAGTAAAGAGACTTGCCAGTAACGAGATTGAACTAGGTATTGAGATACCGACGATCGAATCTCGGGCAAGTAACGTACCGATGACAAAGGGAACAACGTATGTTGTTATGCGGTCTGACAGATAAAGATCTTCGTAGAATATGTAGGAGCCAATATGGGCATCCAGGTCCCGCTATTGGTTATTGACAAGAGAGGTGTCTCGGTCATGTCTACATAGTTCTCGAACCCGTAGGGTCCGCATGCTTAATATTCGTTGACGATATAGTACTATGAGTTATGTATGTTGGTGACCGAATGTTGTTCGGAGTTTTGGATGAGATCATGGATATGACGAGGAACTCCGGAATGGTCCGGAAGTGAAGATTGATATGTGGATAGTAGTGTTTGATCTCCGGAAAGGTTCCGGAATCCATCGGAAGGGGTTCCGGATGTTTCCCGAAATGTTTGGGCACAAGAACACTCTATCTGGGCCAAAGGGGAAAGCCCATGAGGTTTTTGGAAAGTGCAAAAGGAAGTTTTACGGAGTCCAGGTGCCAGACGCCAGGGTCCCTAGCGTCTGAGTCCAGACGTCGGGAACCCTGGCGTCTGGCCCTGGAGTCCGAGAAGGACTCTTGCCTTTCGGGTGAAACCGACTTTGTGGAGCTTTTACTCCAAGTTTCGACCCCAAGGCTCAACATATAAATAGAGGGGTAGGGCTAGCACCCAAGACACATCAAGAAACACCAAACCGTGTGCCGGCAACCTCGTCCCCTCTAGTTTATCCTCCGTCATAGTTTCCGTAGTGCTTAGGCGAAGCCCTGCGGAGATTGTTCTTCACCAACACCGTCACCATGCCGTCGTACTGCCGGAACTCATCTACTACTTCGCCCGTCTTGCTGGATCAAGAAGGCGAGGACGTCATCAAGCTGGACGTGTGCAGAACTCGGAGGTGCCGTGCGTTCGGTACTTGGATCGGTCGGATCGTGAAGACGTACGACTACATCAACCGCGTTGATAAACGCTTCCGCTTAGCGATCTTCAAGGGTATGAAGATACACTCCCCCTATTGTTGCTATGCATCACCATGATCTTGTGTGTGCATAGGAATTTTTTTTGAAATTACTACATTCCCCAACAGCATCGACCAATCCTTCTGCGTCTGCCAATGCTAGAACCCCGACCGGTCCTTCACCTCCGTCTGCCAACAATGGCGCAGCCCCGACCATTCCTACACCTCCGTGATAACGGTATTTTTCTTATTATTTAGCCTTTTTAGTCCATTTATGACATAATTTAGCTTATTTAGTCCACAAATGACATAATAAGATTAATAAAATCAAGGAAGAGGAAGGAAAGAAGGAATAGGAAGAGAAGAAGAAGAAGAAGAAGAAGAAGAAGAAGAAGAAGAAGAAGAACTTATTCTTCTTCTTCTTCTTCTTCTTTTCCTCCTCTTGTGTTTTATTCGTAAATGGCATCATAACCTTGCTAACATCATAAATGTCATATACTTAGCTTGTTGTCCTCTAAAATGACACAATAAGCTTAGTTAGGTCAAAAATGGCATAATTTGCTACGTTAGCTCAAAAATGGCATTTTTCTTCTTATTTAGCCTATGTAGTTCAAAAATGGCACAAGTGTAGGGGATCAATCGTAGTCCTTTCTATAAGTAAGAGTGTCGAACCCAACGAGGAGCAGAAGGAAATGGTAAGCAGTTTTCAGTAAGGTTTTCTCTGCAAGCACTGAAATTGTAGGTGATAGATAGTTTTGTGATGTGATAAATAGTAACGAGTAACAAGTAAATAAAGTAAATAAAGTGCAGCAAGGTGGCCCAATCCTTTATGTAGCAAAGGATAAGCCTGGACAATTTCTAATAATGAGAAAGGAGCTCCCGAGGACACATGGGAATTATCGTCAAGCTAGTTTTCATCACGTTCATATGATTCGCGTTCGGTACTTTGATAATTTGATATGTGGGTGGACCGGTGCTTGGGTACTGCCCTTACTTGGACAAGCATCCCACTTATGATTAACCCCTATTGCAAGCGTCCGCAACTACAAAAGAAGTATTAAGGTAAACCTAACCACAACATTAAACATATGGATCCAAATCAGCCCCTAACGAAGCAACGCATAAACTAGGGTTTAAGCTTCTGTCACTCTAGCAACCCATCATCTACTTATTACTTCCCAATGCCTTCCTCTAGGCCCAAATAATGGTGAAGTGTCATGTAGTCGACGTTCACATAACACCACTAGAGGAAAAGACAACATACATCTCATCAAAATATCGAACGAATACCAAATTCACATGACTACTAATAGCAAGACTTCACCCATGTCCTCAGGAACAAATGTAACTACTCACAAAGCATATTCATGTTCATAATCAGAGGAGTAATAATATGCATTAAGGATCTGAACATATGATCTTCCACCAAGTAAACCAATTAGCATCAACTACAAGGAGTAATCAACACTACTAGCAACCCACAGGTACCAATTTGTGGTTTTGATACAAGATTGGATACAAGAGATGAACTAGGGTTTTGAGAGGAGATGGTGCTGGTGAAGATGTTGATGGAGATTGACCCCCTCCCGATGAGAGGATCGTTGGTGATGACGTTGGTGATGATTTCCCCCTCCCGGAGGGAAGTGTCCCCGGCAGAACAGCTCCGCTGGAGCCCTAGATTAGTTCCGCCTCGTGGCGGCGGAGTTTCGTCCCGTAAGCTTGCCCATGATTTTTTTCCAGGGTTAAAGCTCTCATATAGCAGAAGATGGACACCGAAGGCCCACCAGGGGGCCCAGGAGACAGGGGGTGCCCAGTAGGGGGGCGCCCCCCACTCTCCTGGCCAAGGTGTGCCCCCCCTGATGTATTTCTTTCGCTCAATAATTCTTATTAATTCCAAAAACAGGGTTCGTGGAGTTTCAGGATTTTTGGAGCAGTGCAGAATAGGTTTCCAATGTTTGCTCCTTTTCCAGCCAGAATTCCAGCTGTCGGCATTCCCCCTCTTCATGTAAACCTTGTAAAATAAGGGAGAATAGCCATAAGTATTGAGATATAATGTGTAATAATAGCCCATAATGCAATAAATATTGATATAAAAGCATGATGCAAAATGGACGTATCAACTCCCCCAAGCTTAGACCTCGCTTGTCCTTAAGCGGAAGCCGATATCGAAAAATATGTCCACATGTTTAGAGATACAGGTGTCGATAAAATAAAATACGGACATGAGGGCATCATGATCATTCTTATAACAACAACATATATAGATTTTATCATATGATTTCCTATGCTCAAGTGACAATCAATTCACAATGTCAAGTATGGTTCAAAAACTTCATTGGGAACTAACAAACTATAATCTCAGTCATTGAAGCAATTGCAATTTATCATAACATCAGAAAGAGTCAACAATAGAGCTTTTCAGCAAGTGCACATACTCAACTATCTTGTAGTCTTCTATAATTGCTAACACTCACGCAATACTTGTGGTATGGAGTTTCAGCCGACACTGAGAAAGATAGGGGCTTATTGTGTTGCCTCCCAACGTATTCACTTTTAGGTGATGTCAACAGTAATAGCCCATGCTAACTTACATCCAGTTGGATATATATGTCATGATCTTTCAAACACGAGGAGCTTGCCAAAGGATAAAGTGAAAAAGGGAAAGGTGAGGATCACCTTGACTCAAGCATAAAGTAAAAACATAAAGTAAAAGATAGGCCCTTCGCAGAGGGAAGTAGAGGTTGTCATGTGCGTTTAGGGTTGATGCACAAAATCTTAATGCAAAAGAACGTCACTTTATATTGCCCCTTGTATGTGGACCTTTATTATGTAGTCCGTCGCTTTTATTACTTCCACAACAAGATCGTACAAAGCTTATTTTCTCTGCACTAATAAGTCATACATATTTAGATAGCAATTTTTATTGCTTGCAACATGACAACTTACTTGAAGGATCTTACTCAATCCATAGGTAGGTATGGTGGACTCTCATGGCAAAACTGGGTTTAAGGGTGTTTGGAAACACAAGTAGTATCTCTACTTGGTGCAAGGAATTTGGCTAGCATGAGGGGGAAAGACAAGCTCAACATGTTTGGAAGGTTAATGACAATATACTTTAACTGAGATGTGCGAAAACACAAACCATTACATTTTCTTCCTTGTCCAACGTGAACTCTTTTAGCATGTCATACTTAATGAGTGCTCCCAATTATAAAAGGTGTCCAAGATAATATATTTATATGTGAACCCCTCTTTCCTTATCACTTCCTATTAATTGCAACGATAACCAAGACTACGTTTATCAACTCTCAACAACTTTTATGTCTCATACTTTCTATATGTGAAGTCATCACTATCCATAAGATCAATATGAACTCCCCTTTTTTCTACTTTCTCAAGATCATAGCATCATAGCAAAGCCCTTGACTCAACACTAATCTTTATTATAGATAGCTCACGGACTCGATTACAAAAAGAGATCACAAAGCAAAGCTCAAAACTACTTGATATCAAAACTTCAATCTACTAGATCAAGATACTACTAAAAGGATCAAACTAAATAAAACAGTAAAGATAGGAGTGTGATGGTGATACGATACTGGGGCACCTCCCCCAAGCTTGGCAGTTGCCAAGGGGACTGCCTATACCCATATGATTATTTCTCCTTCTTCACGGTTGGTGTTATGATCTTCTTGGCGATGATGCCCTTCAGGATACGGTTCTCCTCCTCGAGCTTATTGACTTGTTGTTTGAGGTCCATAATTTCTTTACAGAGCTTGCCCGTAACGGCCAAAGCTCCTTTTACCCAAGGATGCTGCATAACTTCTGGAGAACAAGTGAAACTCTTTTTCATATTTTCATAAGAAAGAAATCTAAAGTTGGAAGGGGTGAACGAAGTAGGGATAGCTAGGCTAGGTAGTTCCCCCATAGTGAATTATGCTTGGAGACGAGAGGTAACTTCTTGATCCTCCTCCATGGCATCTATCCTTTTCAAATCAGCCTCCATCTCATCCTCCGTTGATGGTCCAAAGTGATAGGCATCGCTATTTGCTCCTGGACCTGGTGTTGGGTGAGACACCCCGACTCTCCCCAACTGACTCCTGAGAATACATCTTGCTTTTAATCTGCAACAGGAATAGCTCAAAACAAAAACAGAGGATATTTGCATGATATGGTGGTCAAAACCTTCGGGAGTATATATAATGAATTTTTACCGACCAAAATATGTAACGTACAAGAAAACGGAGTCCGGGAGGCACACGAGGTGCCCACGAGACAGGAGGGAGCGCCCAGTAGGGGGGGGGGGGCGCCCTCCACTCTCGTGGGGGCCTCGTGCCCCTTTTGGACTACTTCTTTCTTCCTAAAATTCTTAAATATTCCAAAACTGATAAAAATTGCCTTTGGAGTTGTTTTGGAGTCGGTTTACTTACCGTACCATATACCTATTCCTTTTCGGAGTCTGGAACGTTCTGGAAAGTGTCCCTTATGTATTCCTCCAGGGTTACAGTTTCAATAATATTAGTTTCAACATTGATAGGATTACCTGAAATATAATGTTTAATTCTTTGACCGTTCACCACCCTCGGACTTGTGCCTTCGAAGTTGTTGATTTTTATGGCACCAGAATGATAGACCTCCTCGATAACGTAGGGACCTTCCCATTTAGAGAGAAGTTTTCCTTCAAAAAATCTTAAACGAGAGTTGAATAATAACACATAATCTCCTACGTTAAACTCATGCTTTTGTATCCTTTTGTCATGCCAGTGTTTGACTTTTTCTTTAAATAGCTTGGCATTCTCGTAGGCTTGGGTTCTCCATTCATCAAGTGAGCTAATATCAAACAACCTCTTCTCACCGGCAAGTTTGAAGTTGTAGTTGAGCTCTTTAATAGCCCAATATGCTTTATGTTCAAGTTCAAGAGGTAAATGACACGCTTTTCCATAAACCATCTTATAAGGAGACATACCCATAGGATTTTTGTATGCAGTTCTATAGGCCCATAATGCATCATCAAGTTTTTTGGACCAATTCTTTCTAGATCTATTCGCAGTCTTTTGCGAAATTAATTTGAGCTCTTTGTTGCTCAACTCTACTTGACCACTAGACTGCGGATGATAAGGAGATGCGATTCTATGATTAACATCATATTTAGCAAGCATCTTACGGAAAGCACCATGAATAAAATGTGAACCACCATCAGTCATAAGATATCTAGGGACTCCAAACCTTGGAAAAATAACTTCTTTAAGCATTTTAATAGAAGTGTTATGATTAGCACTACTAGTTGGAATAGCTTCTACCCACTTAGTAACGTAATCAACAACAACTAAAATATGTGTATAACCATTAGAGGCAGGAAAAGGTCCCATATAATCAAAGCCCCAAACATCAAACGGTTCAATAACAAGAGAATAATTCATAGGCATTTCTTAACATCTACTAATATTACCTAATCTTTGGCATTCATCACAAGATAAGACAAACTTACGAGCATCTTTGAAGAGAGTAGGCCAATAAAAACCAGATTGTAGTACCTTGTGTGTAGTTCTATCTCCAGTGTGGTGTCCTCCATAGGATTCAGAGTGACACTTGCGTAGAATCTGTTCTTGTTCATGCTCAGGCACACAACGTCTAATAACACCATCTACTCCTTCTTTATAAAGGTGTGGGTCATCCCAAAAGTAATGTCTTAAATCATAAAAGAACTTTTTCTTTTGCTGGTATGTGAAACTAGGCGGCATAAATTTAGCAACAATGTAATTAGCATAATCAGCATACCAAGGAGCAGTACGAGAAGCATTAATGACCGCTAATTATTTATCAGGAAAACTATCATCAAAAGGCAGTGGGTCATCAAGAACATTCTCTAACCTAGAAAAGTTGTCTGCAACGGGGTTCTCAGCTTCCTTTCTATCAATGATATGTAAATCAAATTCTTGGAGCAAGAGAACTCATCTAATGAGCCTAGGTTTAGCATCTTTCTTTTCCATAAGATATTTAATAGCAACATGATCAGTGTGAATAGTAACTTTGGAATCAACAATATAAGGTCTAAACTTATCACATGCAAACACAACTGCCAAGAACTCTTTTTCAGTAGTAGCATAATTTCTCTAGGCAGTATCAAGAGTCTTACTAGCATACTGGATAACATTCAATTTCTTATCAACTCTTTGCCCTAGAACAACACCTACAGCATAATCACTAGCATCACACATAATTTTGAAAGGTAAATTCCAATCAGGTGGCTGAACAATAGGTGAAGTGATTAGAGCTTTCTTAAGTATTTCAAATGCTTCTACGCAATCATCATCAAAGACAAAAGGAATATCTTTTTGCAATAAATTAGTCAGAGGCCTAGAGATTTTAGAAAAGTCCTTAATGAACCTCCTATAAAAACCGGCATGACCAAGGAAACTTCTTATACCTTTTATGTCCTTGGGACATGTCATCTTTTCAATAGCATTAACTTTGGCTTTGTCAACTTCAATACCTCTCTCAGAAATCTTATGCCCCAAGACAATGCCTTCATTAACCACAAAGTGACACTTTTCCCAATTCAGGACGAGACTAGTGTCTTCGCATCTCTGTAAAACTCGATCAAGGTTGCTCAAACAATCATCAAAAGAGGATCCATAAACGGAGAAGTCATCCATGAATACCTCACAAATCTTTTCATAAAAATCAGAGAATATAGCCATCATGCATCTTTGAAAGGTAGCAGGTGCATTACATAAACCAAAAGGCATACGTCTATAAGCAAAAGTACCAAAAGGGCAAGTAAAAGTAGTTTTAGATTGATCCTTCGCTGACACAGGTATCTGAGAGAAACCAGAATAACCATCTAGGAAGCACAAATGTGTGTGTTTGGATAGTCTTTCTAGCATTTGATTAATAAAAGGTAAAGGGTAATGATGTTTCTTAGTAGCCTTATTTAACTTACAGAAATCAATTACCATCCTATAACCTGTAATAATTCTTTGCGGGATCAATTCATCTTTATCATTAGGAACAACGATAATACCTCCCTTTTTAGGAACACAATGGACAGGGCTTACCCATTCACTATCAGCAACGGGATAAATTATACCTGCCTCGAGGAGCTTTACTATCTCCTTTCTTACCACTTCTTTCATTTTGGGATTTAGTCGTCGTTGAGGATCTCTAACTGGTGTGGCATCTTTCTCCACTGTAATTTTGTGTTGGCATAATGTGGGACTAATACCCTTAAGATCATCCAGAGTATATCCAATAGCTGCTCGGTGCTTCTTCAGAGTTTTCAATAATCTTTCTTCTTCTTGCTCTGAAAGGTTAGCACTAATAATAACAAGATATATTTTCTTTTCATCAAGATAAGCATACTTAAGATTATCAGGTAATGGTTTGAGTTCAAACACGGGATCACCCTTGGGTGGAGGGGGATCCCCAAGAATTTCAATGGGAAGGTTATGTTTTAGCATAGGTTCCTGTTTGAGGAACACTTCATCTATTTCCCTTCTTTCCTTCATAAACATATCATTTTCATGATCTAGCAAATATTGTTCTAACGGATCGGTAGGAGGCACAACAATGGAAGCAAGACCAATAATCTCATCCTTACTAGGTGGTTCCCTATCACGAGGTTGTCTACGAAACTTAGAAAAATTAAACTCATGAGACATACCATCTAAGCCAACGGTGACAATATCTTTTTCACAATCAATCTTAGCACTAGCTGTATTCAAGAAGGGTCTACCAAAAATAATGGGACAAAAATCATCTTGTGGGGAGCCAAGAACAAGAAAATCAGCAGGGTATTTAGCCTTCCCACATAAGACTTCAACATATCTAACAATCCCAACTGGTTTAATGGTATCCCTATTAGCAAGCTTAATAGTAACATCAATGTCTTCTAATTCAATGGGTGCAATATCATGCATAATTTCTTGATATAAGGTATAAGGTATTGCACTAGCACTAGCACCCATATCACATAAGCCATGATAACAATGATCTCCTATTTTAACAGAAATAACAGGCATGCCTACGACAGGTCTATATATCTTAGTATCTGGTCTAGCAATATTAGCAGTTTCACCACATAAATAAATAACATGCCCATCTAAATCATCATCCAAGAGATCTTAACCATAGCAATACTAGGTTCAACATTGATTTGCTCAGGAGGTGTATAAGTTCTAGTATTACTCTTACGAACAACAATCGAAGCTTTAGCATGATCCTTTATCCTAACAGGAAAAGGAGGTTTCTCAACATAAGTAGTAGGAACAATAGGATCACTATAGGTGATAGTCTTTTCTTCAACTGTAATAGGTGCAACTACTTTCACTTCAACAGGAGGATTATATTTAAACCACTTCTCTTTAGGGAGATCAACGTGAGTAGCAAAAGATCCACAGAAAGAAGCTACTATCTCAGAGTCAAGTCCATACTTAGCGCTAAATCCACGAAAAACATCGGTATTGATAAAAGATTTAACACAATCGAACTTAGGTGTCATACCTGACTCCTTACCATCGTCGGAACCCCAATCTTTAGAGTTGCGTTTAATTCTTTCCAATAAGTCGCATTTGAAATCAATAGTCTTCAGCATATAAGAACCAACACAGGAAGTATCGAGCAGGTTGCGATTATCAAGAGAAAGCCGAGCATAAAAGTTTTGAATAATCATTTCCTGGGAGAGCTCATGATTGGGGCATGAATATAACATTGACTTAAGCCTCCCCAAAGCTTGAGATATGCTTTCTCCTTTGCGAGGCCAGAAATTATATATGTGATTACGATCACGATGAACAAGATGCATAGGGTAGAACTTCTGGTGAAATTCCAACTTCAATCGCTTATAATTCCAAGATCTCGTATCATCACATAGCCTATACCATGTCAATGCATCTCCCTTCAAAGATAAAGGGAAGACCTTCCTTTTGACAACATCATCGGGAATACCTGCAAGCTTGAATAATCCACAAACTTCATCCACAAGGATAAGGTGTAAATCGGGATGCAATGTTCCATCTCCTGCAAATGGATTAGCTAGCAGTTTCTCTATCATACCCGAAGGAATCTCAAAGTAAATATTTTCATAAAGTTCAGTAGGTTGAGGAGCAACTCTCTGCTCTTCTGGTCGGGGTGAAGATACCCCGAACAAGCCCCTCAAAGGATTAGTTTCCATAGTGACAAGTAACAGAAAATTTGAGCACACTATATAAATATTTCCTTACCAAGTTCCACTCACCAAAAGCGCTACACTCCCCGGCAACGGCACCAGAAAAGAGTCTTGATGACCCACAAGTGTAGGGGATCAATCGTAGTCCTTTCAATAAGTAAGAGTGTCGAACCCAACGAGGAGCAGAAGGAAATGATAAGCAGTTTTCAGTAAGGTGTTCTCTGCAAGCACTGAAATTGTAGGTGATAGATAGTTTTGTGATATGATAAATAGTAATGAGTAACAAGTAAATAAAGTAAATAAAGTGCATCAAGGTGGCCCAATCCTTTATGTAGCAAAGGATAAGCCTAGACAATTTCTAATAATGAGAAAGGAGCTCCCGAGGACACATGGGAATTATCGTCAAGCTAGTTTTCATCACGTTCATATGATTCACGTTCGGTACTTTGATAATTTGATATGTGGGTGGACCGGTACTTGGGTACTGCCCTTACTTGGACAAGCATCCCACTTATGATTAACCCCTATTGCAAGTGTCCACAACTTCAAAAGAAGTATTAAGGTAAACCTAACCACATCATTAAACATATGGATCCAAATCAGCCCCTAACGAAGCAATGCATAAACTAGGGTTTAAGCTTCTGTCACTCTAGCAACCCATCATCTACTTATTACTTCCCAATGCCTTCCTATAGGCCCAAATAATGGTGAAGTGTTATGTAGTCGACGTTCACATAATACCACTAGAGGAAAATACAACATACATCTCATCAAAATATCGAACGAATACCAAATTCACATGACTACTAATAGCAAGACTTCACCCATGTCCTCAGGAACAAACGTAACTACTCACAAAGCATATTCATGTTCATAATCAGAGGAGTAATAATATGTATTAAGGATCTGAACATATGATCTTCCACCAAGTAAACCAATTAGCATCAACTACAAGGAGTAATCAACACTACTAGCAACCCACAGGTACCAATTTGTGGTTTTAATACAAGATTGGATACAAGAGATGAACTAGGGTTTTGAGAGGAGATGGTGCTGGTGAAGATATTGATGGAGATTGACCCCCTCACGATGAGAGGATCGTTGGTGATGACGTTGGTGATGATTTCCCCCTCCCGGAGGGAAGTGTCCCCGGCAGAACAGCTCCGCCGGAGCCCTAGATTGGTTCCACCTCGTGGCGGCGGAGTTTCGTCCCGTAAGCTTGCCCATGATTTTTTCCAGGGTTAAAGCTCTCTTATAGCAGAAGATGGACACCGGAGGCCCACCAGGGGGCCCAGGCCAATGTTTGCTCCTTTTCCAGCCAGAATACCAGCTGTCGGCATTCCCCCTCTTCATGGTAAACCTTGTAAAATAAGGGAGAATAGCCATAAGTATTGAGATATAATGTGTAATAACAACCCATAATGCAATAAATATTGATATAAAAGCATGATGCAAAATGGACGTATCACATTTTTCTTCTTATTTAGCCTATTTAGTCCATTTATGACATAATTTAGCCTATTTAGTCCACAAATGACATAATAAGATGAGGAAAATCAAGGAAGAGGGAGAAAAGAAGGAGTAGGATGAAAAGAAGAAGAAGAAGAAGAAGAAGAAGAAGAAGAAGATCTTCTTCTTCTTCTTCTTCTAGTCTTCTTCTTCTTCTAGTCTTCTTCTCCTTCTTCTTCTTCTAACTTTCTTGTTTCCCATTTTGTAGATTTAATTCACTATATGGAAGCTTGCATGGATGGAGTGCTTGTTTCTCTGTTCTTCTAGTTGTTTTATCGAAGAATAATGTGGAACTTGTTATATGGATGCATGGAACAATTTGTTGGATGAATATTGTGATAGTAGTGTAAGATGTATGGATGATACTGTATTTCTTATGTATGTATATATGTTGTCATGGATGGAGCTATGTGTTGCATAGATCATATGTCTGTTGTGCCTGTGAAAAAAAAATTGTATATCTGTGTGCGAATTCCAGTGAAATTAAATGGATATAAATGTAAACAGGGGATATATAGCCTCTTTGCTGTCTGCTAGCGGACGGCAAAGAGTACATGTCGTCTGCTGGCGGACGACAAAGACCTTTGAACCTTTGTCGTCTGCTGGCGGACGACATAGCTGGCCACGTGGTAGCTTCCCAATGTTGGCCTAACTGAGCTCTTTGCCATCGGCTGGCGGACGACAAAGAGCGTCGGTAATGCCCTAACGGCTCTGACACCACCCCACTGCCGTCCGTTGTCTTTGCCGTCTGCTAGCCTCAGGCGGCGGACGACACAATCGTTTGCCGTCCGTTTCGTGGAAGCGGACGACAAAGAAGGCCTTTGCTGGCACCTGTTCAGACGGACAGTTTGCCGTCTACTAGCGGACAACAAAGATGTTTGCCGTCCGGGATCTATGCCTTTGTTGTCTGCCATGGCGGACGGCAAAGAAGCTGTTTCCAGTAGTGTGAGACCTCTTTATAAAGGCTGCTCTACCACTTGCTATTGGGAGCTTGGGAATAGGAATTGTACACGCGCGCTCCTCCTCTGTTGCTGCCCGCCACGCCTCGCCTCATCATGACGCGCGTGCGCCGCGGGTTGTGGGAATGGGCAGAGCCTAAGCTTATTTTTGCCAGTCAGGAATGGTTAATTAATCTCGAATTAATTAACGAGTCGCTGATACGTCTCCAACGTATCTATAATTTTTGATTGTTCCATGCTATTATATTATATGTTTTGGATGTTTAATGGGCTTTAATATGCTCTTTTATATTATTTTTGGGACTAACCTATTAACCGAAGGCCCGGAGCCAATTTCTATTTTTTTGCCTATTTTAGAGTTTTGCAGAAAAGGAATACTAGACGGAGTTCAAATGGAATGAAACCTTCGCGATGATCTTTCTTGGACCGAAAGCAATCCAGAAGACTTGGAGTAGAAGTCTGGAAATCCACGAGGCGGCCACGAGGCAGGAGGGCACGCCTAGGGGGTAGGCGCGCCCCCACCCTCGTGGGCCCCTCATAGCTCCACCGACGTACTTCTTTCGCCTATATATACTCTTATACCCTAGAAACATCAAGGGGAGCCACGAAACCACTTCTCTATTGCCGCAACCTTCTGTACCCATGAGATCCCATCTTGGGGCCTTTTCTGGCGATTTGCCGGAGGGGGAATCGATCACGGAGGACTTCTACATCAACACCATAGCCTGTCCGATGAAGCGTGAGTAGTTTACCACAGACCTTCGGGTCCATAGTTATTAGCTAGATGGCTTCTTCTCTCTCTTTGATTCTCAATACAAAGTTCTCGTCGATGTTCTTGGAGATCTATTTGATGTAATACTCTTTTGCGGTGTGTTTGCCGAGATCCGATGAATTGTGGGTTTGTGAACAAGATTATCTATGAATATTATTTGGTTCTTCTCTGAATTCTTATATGCATGATTTGATATCTTTGCAAGTCTCTTCGAATTATCGGTTTAGTTTGGTCTACTAGATTGATCTTTCTTGCAATGGGAGAAGTGCTTAGCTTTGGGTTCAATCTTGTGGTGTCCTTTCTCAGTGACAGTAGGGGCATCAAGGCACATATTGTATTGTTGCCATCGAGGATAAAAAGATGGGTTTACGTCATATTGCTTGAGTTTATCCCTCTACATCATGTCATCTTGCTTAAAGCGTTGCTTCGTTCTTATGAACATAATACTCTAGATGCATGTTGGATAGCGGTCAATGTGTGGAGTAACAGTAGTAGATGTAGAATCGTTTCGGTCTACTTGACACGGACGTGATGCCTATATTCATGATCATTGCCTTAGATATCTTCATAACTATGCACTTTTCTATCAATTGCTCGGCAGTAATTTGTTCCCCCACCGTAATACCTGCTATCTTGAGAGAAGCCACTAGTGAAACCTATGACCCCCGGGTCTCTTTACTATTATATTACATCTCTTTTCCATTATATCACATCTCATTTACCATTTTGAAATCTGTACTTTCCAATCTATACAACAAAAATACCAAAAGTATTTACTTTACTATCTTTATTAGATCTCACTTTTGTGAGTGACCGTGTAGGGATTGACAACCCCTTTATCGCATTGGTTGCAAGGTTCTTGATTGTTTGTGCAGGTACTAGGTGACTTGTGCGTTGTCTCCTACTGGATTGATACCTTGGTTCTCAAAACTGAGGGAAATACTTACGCTACTTTGCTGCATCACCCTTTCCTCTTCAAGGGAAACCCAACGCATGCTCAAGAGGTAGCAATCGCTTACAGAAGTGCCACTATTCGAGACATTGAACCGTGGGCTATTCGTAGACTCGGTCATGGGCCTGAGTCCAGGCCCATCTACCCGGCAGCCTATATAAGAAGGCGCTGGCCAGTGGAGTGAACCCTAACTCAGTGCACTCACTCCCTCTCGCACAACCCTAGCCGTCATCTACTATTCCTCTCTCTATGATGCTTCCAACGATCTCATCCCGATGACCGCGTGCATGGTTGGTCAGGAAAGTAGGTGCCTCCGGAACCCTACCGTTTGATATCCTTCCCGGGAGAACAACAATAAGGTTTTTGGGGAGCGTCTCGACGCGACTACTCCCGATCCGTCCCTGTCTCCGTCCGCCTATGCTTCCACTACTTCCCCTACATCGATACCATGGTCGAAGATGCCGCCGCCAAGAAGAAGGCCACGAATGACGCCGAGGCTACTACTGCCGCCACCGCGTTGGCATGGCCAACCGGAGGGTATGATCTGTTCATCCCTTGTTTACTCGTACATGTGTTATCCGTATATATGATGTTCATAGATGTTTCGGTTCTATGTACTGTACGTGTTCACATGCTTAGGTATCAGTGTGAGATGCATACTTGATGTCTACTACACAAATTTATTCTTGTAGACTCATGTTGGGCCTTCAAGCGCAGAGTTTTGTAGGACAGTAGCAATTTTCCCTCAAGTGGATGACCTAAGATTTATCAATCCGTGGGAGGCGTAGGATGAAGATGGTCTCTCTCAAACAACCCTGCAACTAAATAACAAAGAGTCTCTTGTGTCCCCAACACACCAAATACAATGGTAATTTGTATAGGTGCACTAGTTCAGCGAAGAGATAGTGATACAAGTGTAGTAATGATAGTAGATATTGATTTTTGTAATAGGAAAAATAAAAAACAGCAAGGTAGCAAGTAACAAAAGTGAGCACAAACTGTATTGCAACGCTTGAAATGAGGCCTAGGGTCCGTACTTTCACTAGTGTAATCTCTCAACAATGCTAATCTAATTGGATCATATAACCATCCCTCAAAGTGCGATGAAGAATCACTCCAAAGTTCTTATCTAGCGAAGAACATAAGAAAAAATTGTTTGTGACTATTCTTTCCGATCGATCTATCCAAGAGTTCGTACTAAAATAACACCAAGCTATTCTTTTCGATCGATCTATCTATCAAGAGTTCGTACTAAAATAACACTAAGTTATTCTTTCTGATTGATCTATCAAGAGTTCATACTAAAATAACACCAAAAAAAATTCAGATTCATAATACTCAATCCAACACAAAGAACCTCAAAGAGTGCCCCAAGATTTCTACCAGAGAAACAAAGACGAGAACGTGCATCAACCCATATGCATAGATTACCCCAATGTCACCTCGGGGATCCGCGAGTTGAGTGCCAAAACACATATCAAGTGAATCAATATGATACCCCATTGTCACCACGGGAATTCATAGCAAGACATACATTTAGTGTTCTCAAATCCATAGAAGTATTCTGTCAGGACCCCGACTCGATGCCACATCGATCTAGCATGTAACACCTCATATCACTTTGCGGCCTCACGCACGGTATTCCCACGGGTGTCGTCTTACCTTTGCCCGGGACCGTTTGCGCCTTTTGGCACACGTATATGATAGTGTCGCTAGCATCCATATGGTAAGGAGCCCGGGCTGACATGGCTAGTCGTAAACCCAAAGTGGCACAGACTTACAGGGACAGGCATCCATGACCCAGCATCGAACGTGTCGGTCATCGGCAAGTGAATCCGGGCTGTAGCACTGGGCTAGCAGGACTCCGGTAAACCGGGCTGTAGCGGGCTAACAGGACTCCGGTATCCATCGCATGACATTTCCCCGAAGGGACAGACACAGGAACAAAGAAGGACACATGCTGGCCAGCCTAAGTGTTCCGGAGCAGTAGCAAGCTACCAAGGCTCAGTGGAAACACTAGGAGACATTTCCCGATAAGAGAGGCTACTGAGAATAAACAACTAGATAGTCAGATCCCACACATACCAAGCATTTCAATCATACACACAATATGCTCGATATGTGCAAATACAACAAGGCATCACAACATGACTCTACAACACAAGTACTTTATTTAAAGGCTCAGAGAGCCATACATAGCATACACACAAGTACGGTTCACATGACCCACATTCAAGTCATACAAGCATACAAGCCAACAGCGGAAGTAACTTGTCTGAGTACAGACAACTAGTAAAATAAAAGAGGCTTGGGGAAGCCTGGCTATACTACATGGTCCTTCACAAGCTCAGGATCACCACCTGGGCCTCAGTCTACTCATTGATGTCAACGTCTACGAAGAACCCATCAGAAGGGGTTGCAGCGTCTTCTGAAAAATGTAAATTAAAGCAACATGAGTACAAAGGTATTCAGCAAGACTTACATCAGATCCTACATACATGCACATTATCAAGAAGGGTTGGTGGGGTTATTGCAGCAAGCCAGCTTTGACTCTTGGCTAAGCTACCTTACGAGACACCAACTTGAAATGGTTTTGCGCACACGAGTCCACTACACACCAACTCAATACACCACCGAGGATCCACCTCCGTCATCCTACGAAAGAGCCATCCTCGGCACTCACGCTTATCTTGAGATCTTTAGTAGTATCCATTTACTTGTCTATGAACTGTATAGGAAACCAAGTAGTCCTTTACCGCGGACACGGCTATTCGAATAGATGATGTTAACCCTGCAGGGGTGTACTTCTTCATACACGCTCTCATCACTTACCGCCGTTTACACGACATGTACTCGGGAACCTTCAAGCGGAAGCCCAACATGGGTGTCGGCCATGACCTACCTAAACACCTAAGTCTCTAGTCCAGGTTTATCGCCTATCCAGGTTCCATCCGCAGGGAGTCCGGCCGAGGTTTCCACATACGGCCCCGAACGATGTGTACAGGGTTCCCAAGATACCTAACGGGTATTCGGTACACCGTGCCACGTACCTACCGCATCATAGCCCACCCCGCGGTCAGCGCTGTCCATGGCCTCCAGTAGGCTACAAACACCAGAAACTACTTGCAACTCCTGGACAAAGGACTAGGGTGAATAAGAAGCCGAGAGGGTCCATTGGTTTCGGGCCCAATGCATGGTAGTAGCTGATTCTTAAATCACACATACAGATCTCAGTGCTTAAGGACGGCTTCAATGAAACAACCCACCATGTACTCCTACATGTCCTCTCATCGATACCTTTACCAAATCGTGTTCAACACATCACTCTCATTACCGGCATGATCATTTCACTCTAGCCCATCACCCAGATGAACCAGACCTGACACGACTCTAAGCATAGCAGGCATAGCAAGGTAGGAACAACACATACATATGGCTCAACCAACTCCTACACATGCTAGTGGGTTTCATCTAGTTACTTTGGCAATGACAGGTCATGCAGAGGAAATGGGTTCAACTACCGTAGCACACAACATTTTGAAACGCGTTGTCTTAATGCAGTAAAAGAGAGCAGAAGCGAGAACATGGGATTGTATCGATATGATCAAATGGTTGGTTGCTTGCCTGATGGGTCGGTGCACTGGTATTGTTCTTCATTGGGGTAATCACAGTACTCCTCGGAGGCAGAACCTGCCAGAAAGAGCACCGATACATAACATCACCAAACAATATGCAACAATATGATGCATGCATGAGACATGGCAAAATGAGTGTATTGGGCTAATGCAACTAAGACCAGATGGGTTTGAACTAGTTTGAACCAAAGATTCAAGTTTCAAACTCATATGTGGCCCTTTTAAGTGCTTTATCTTATTCTGCACTAAACAGCAGGTTAACTTGCGTAAACATGCATGAAACCAGAACAGATGGATAGATTGGATTTTTCTGATCATTTTTGATATATAACACTTTGTATTTGGAGCTACAGATTAATTTCTATGATTTTTTGAAGTTTGTGGTATTTCCTGGAATTTCCTGTATAAAAATAATTCCAGTAAATAAATTATTACGTCAGCATTACGTCAGGATGACGTCAGTGGTCAACGGAACAGTCCAGGTCAAACCTGACTAGTGGGTCCCGTGTGTCAGTGTAATTAGTTTAACTAAATATTGATTAAAACTAATCCTGATTAGTTAACAGAGCTGGGCCCCACCTGTCATTAACCCAGGGGGGTCAAACTGGGCCCACCCGTGGTCAAACAAGGGGTCAGTGGGGTCAACTCACCGGCGTTTAGCCGCCGACGAGGCCGAACGCGGCGGCGAGAGTGGTTTTGTGCATTCCGGCGAGTGCGGTGAGTGTGTTGGACATGGTGGTGTGGCCAGTGGGTGGCCGGAGTTACGTCGGCGACGAGCTCCGCGGCGGCGCGTGCGGGTGAGCTACGTGCAGTCGCTACAGGGCTCGAGAGCGAGAAAGGAAGGGGGAGAAAGGTAGCTGGGCTCACGGCGGTCTCGAGGGAGCAGACGGCGCGGTCGGGGACGAGCTGGTGCGGCGGCGACGGCGAAGGGGATCTCCGGCGATGGCGGAGTCGGGCGAGGTCGGTGCAGAGGCCTCAGGGCAAGCGAGCGCTCGGGGCTCGGCTAGCTCGACGAAGAGGAGGGCGGCGGAGCTCCTGGACACGACGGCACAGCGCAAGGACGACGGAGAGCGCGACTACGGCGACGGTGCGGCTACGGTGGCGTCGGCCATGGTGCGGGAGAGCGAGGGAGAGAGGCAGGGGGAGAATGGATGTGTCCACGGGGTTCGGGGCACAACGTGGAGGTCGTCCAGGCCAACAGAGAGGCGAGGGGAGGAAGCAGGGCGACGGGCAGCTGCGTGGCGCGCGCTGGTGCCGCCATCGAGCACCTGCCTGCCTGCCTGGCGAAGGCAAGCAGCTCGCTGGAGCGGCTGCTGGGCTGGGCCGGCTAGGTGGGCTGGCTGGTGGGCTGCCAGGTTAGTTCCCTCTCTCTCTTTTTATTTATCTTTTTTATTATTCTGTAACTTTGTGGACTTACTAAAAATACCTAAACAACTCCAAAATTCACCAAACTGCTCATGGCCATTAACTGGAATATATCCAGCATGGAACATTTTAGTTTCGGATTATTTGAGCATTTAAAATAATTTATATAATTTAAATGCCCAAACTCAAATACTTATGATTTAATTCAAAGACCTTAAGATGACCTAGAAAATTGTGCACCACTTTTGGCAGAGGTTCTGAACCAAGGCAAAAATGATGGACATTTTAGAAGGGCATTTCAGGTTCATTGAAAATATTTTTAGTAAACCCTAGTTGGTTTCAGAGGGGGCTGGGGGTTCTGTCATCCCCAATTCAAGTTTCTGTTGAGAAAAAAATAGACATGATGCAACACTCTAATGCATGAACTAGCTAGGGTGTGACAACTCACCCCCACTCAAAAGAATCTCGTCCCGAGATTTATGTTCCTCCGGGAAGAAGGCGAGGTACTCAAGTCGAACACGATCCTCCCTTTCCCAAGTTGCTTCCTTCTCAGAATGGTGCGACCATTGAACCTTGAGAAACTTGATATTATGACGTCGAGTGGTACGCTCGGCTTGATCGAGGATACGTACGGGGTACTCTCGGTACATGAGCTTATCTTAAAGATCAAGCGTTTTGTGGTCCACTCCACGGATAGGATCCGAGAAGCAACGCCTGAGTTGAGAAACGTGGAAGACATCATGGACTCTGGAGAGATGCGGAGGTAGTTCCAATTGGTAGGAAACTTCTCCTCGTTTAGCGAGAATGCGAAAGGGCCCAATGTAGTGAGGAGCCAATTTGCCTTTGATACCGAAACGATGGGTTCCCTTCAGAGGAGTAACCCGAAGGTAAGCCTTCTCGTCAACCTCAAAAGTCACAGCCTTATGTTTTCGGTCATATTGACTCTTTTGACGAGATTGGGCCGTTTTCAACTTTTCACGAACAATGCGAACTTGCTCTTCTGCTTCCTGGATCATATCCGGGCCAAAGAATTGTCTTTCCCCGGTTTCTGACCAGTCAAGGGGTGTTCGACACCTTCGTCCATAGAGAACTTCAAAAGGGGCTTTACCCAAGCTAGATTGATAGCTGTTGTTATAAGCAAATTCGGCAAATGGTAGGCATTTCTCCCTATCCATTCCGAATGAGATAACAGAAGCTCGAAGCATGTCTTCTAGAATCTGGTTGACACGTTCTACTTGACCACTTGATTGAGGGTGAAAAGCAGTGCTAAAGGAAAGGCGGGTTCCCATAGCATTTTGGAAAC
Source organism: Triticum aestivum (assembly GCF_018294505.1). NCBI lineage: Eukaryota > Viridiplantae > Streptophyta > Magnoliopsida > Poales > Poaceae > Triticum > Triticum aestivum. Next base: position 419,005,855 of record NC_057801.1, on the reverse strand, counting down.
TTTCCCAAAATCGAGAGGTGAAGAGACTTCCTCGATCCAAGTTAGTTTCCAGTGGAACACCATGGAGGGATACTATTTGGGAGATATACAAGTCTGCTAGCTGACTAGCGGTTATACTCTTGCGAACAGGTAAGAAATGGGCCACTTTGGAAAGACGATCAACAACGACGAAGATAGCGTTATTTCCTCTCTTGGTCCTGGGAAAACCGGTGATGAAATCCATGCCAATTCTATCCCATTTCCATTCAGGAATAGCTAAGGGTTGAAGGGTGCCAGCAGGCCGTTGATGCTCTGCTTTTACACGACGACAGACGTCGCAGTTAGCAATATACTAAGCAATTTCTCTCTTCATCCTAGTCCACCAGAACCTCTGGCGTAGGTCCTGATACATCTTAGTGCTACCAGGATGAATGGTGAGAGGAGATTCATGAGCTTCCTTAAGGATCAATCGCCTCAGGTTTCGCATTTTAGGAACCACTAGGCGGTTCCCGAAGTATACGACTCCTTGATCATCAATGGAGAAACAATTCGCAACTCCTTTCTTGATGTTTCTTTTGATACGAGAAATCCCCGGATCTACCTTCTGAGCTTTGATGATCTGATCCGTAAGGGCAGGTTTTGCCACCAAGGTGGAAAGGAATCCTTGAGGAACGATGTGAATGTTAAGCTTCCGAAATTCCTCGTGGAGAAGTGGTTGACTTTGTTGCAACATCAGATTGTTACAATAAGATTTACGACTTAGTGCATCAGCCATGACATTGACTTTTCCTGGGGTGTAAGTTATCCCTAAGTCGAAATCTGTGATCAACTCGACCCAACGTCTTTGCCTGAGATTCAAATCCGGTTGGGTGAATATGTACTTCAGACTTTGGTGATCAGTGAAGATTTCACAACTATTACCAAGGAGGTAATGTCGCCAGGTTTTAAGTGCATGGACTACAACTGCGAGCTCTAGATCATGAGTAGGGTAGTTTTCCTCATGTGGGTGTAATTGCCATGAAGCATAAGCAATTACGTGACGATCTTGCATGAGAATGCAACCTAGTCCTTGTCGCGAGGCGTCGCAATAGATAACAAAGTCCTTAGAGAAATATGGTGGTACTAGTATGGGAGCAGATGTCAGGCGTCTTTTCAGTTCCTGAAAGTTGTGCTCACATTGTGGAGTCCACTCGAACCTTTTATCTTTCTTGAGGAGTTCAGTTAGAGGTTTAGCAACCTTGGAGAAGTTCTCGACAAAGCGGCGACAATAGCTCGCTAAGCCAAGGAAACTCCGAACTTGCTTGACCGATTCAGGTGGAGTCCAATTAAGGACGGCTTGAACTCGCTCGGGATTGACAGCAATACCCTTACCAGAAATTACATGTCCTAGATAGGTCACTTCTGGCAACCAAAATTCGCATTTAGAGAACTTGGCATAAAGGCGATGCTCTCGAAGTTTCATCAACACTAGCCTTAGATGCTCGGCATGTTCTTCCTCGTTCTTGGAGTAGATGAGTATATCATCGAGGTAAACCACAACGAATTTATCCAAATACTCCATGAAGATTGAGTTCATTAAGCGAGAGAAAGTGGCTGGAGCGTTGGTTAAACCGAAGGACATGACGGTGTACTCGTATTGGCCATAACGAGTAACAAAGGCCGTTTTAGGAATGTCCCCGTTCCTGATTTTGATTTGATGGTAGCCCAACCTCAAATCCATTTTGGAGAAGACTAAGGATCCAGTGAGCTGATCATACAGATCGTTGATCCTAGGGAGCGGATACTTGTTCTTGATTGTGACCAGGTTGACTGGTCGATAATCTACAACCATCCGATCCGTACCATCCTTCTTCTTGACGAAGAGAACGGGACAAGCCCATGGAGACGAACTAGGACGGATGAAACCCTTTTTCAAGGACTCATCGAGTTGTGTCTTAAGCTCGGCTAGTTCTAGTGGTGCCATCTTATAGGGTCTTCTAGAAATTGGGACAGTTCCTGGAATGAGATCTATCATGAACTCGACATCTCTGTCAGGTGGAACACCTGGCAATTCCTCTAGAAAGACATCCGGAAAGTCACGGACTACCGGAACGTCTTCAAGGTCTGGCAAAGGACTGGCGTTAAGAGAATCTAGTTGTCGCTTGGCTACTCGGGTCAAGACATTGACTATCTTTCCCGAAGGATGTGTGAGTTGAACAGTCCTAGAGAAGCAATCAATCTTAGCATGATGGGCTGACATCCAGTCCATACCCAAGATGATATTAATATCCGAAGATTTGAGAGCTATCAAAGATGCGAGAAAAACCAGTTTGTCGACTTGAATTTCATTACCATGGCTTACTCTAGAAGTTTGCCATTTGGATCCCGGGGTTTGAATTACCATAGAGGTGGGCATCTCACAGAATGTGGTGTTATGCAGTCGAGCATAGCTCTCGGATAAAAATGAATGAGATGCTCCAGTATCGAAAAGAATAGATGCCGGGTGGCAATTAACAAGGAGCGTACCAAGAACGACGTTTGGATCCTCTTGAGCTTCTTCAGCAGAGATACAGTTGACAGCGGTGGCCGGCTTGGCGTAGAACACTTTCCCTGTCGGCTTGCCACGGCCAACAGCTTTTCCAGACTGGTTGGGGTTGGTCTGGGGACACTGGCGCAGGTAGTGGCCCGATTCCCCACACTTGAAGCATGTCACGGAGCTGGTGCGTGGAGGAGCATTGTTGGTTGGCCCACCATAGGGCTTGGCTGGTGCATACTGTTGAGCTAGACGAGGGCCTGATAGGATGGCCTCGGTATGAACCTGGGTGGCAGGGCAGTGTTAGGCACCCACACCCGGCGCTTCTGTGGACCAGCACCGGATGAGGAACCCATGTCGTGGCCATGCTTGCGTGTTGCTTCATAATCAGTCTGACCAGACTCAGCACTGATGGCCTTGTTAACAAGCTTCTGAAAAGATGTGCACTCATGCAGATGGAGGTCGCGGCGAAGCTCAGGGCTAAGTCCCTTGCGGAACCTTGCCTGCTTCTTGGCATCGGTGGAAACTTCCTCAGTTGCATAACGTGCTAGGTTACCGAACTCCCTGCTGTATGCATCCACAGAGAGTCTACCTTGAGTGAAACTGCAGAACTCCTCACGTTTACGGTCCATAAGACCCTCCGGAATGTGGTGTTCACGGAAAGCCTCGCTGAATTCAGCCCAAGTAGTGACCTGGCCCACTGGGCGCATGGCTCCATAGTTCTCCCACCAGAGACTGGCGGGGCCTTCAAGATGATATGCAGCAAATGTGACCTTATCAGCCTCAGCTACGAGTGCAGAGCGTAGCTTGTGAGTAATACTGCGAAGCCAGTCATCGGCGTCAAGAGGCTCGACAGAGTGGTGGAAGGTGGGTGGATGTAACTTGATGAAGTCGCTGAGCGACACCAAGTTATTCCTCTGATGGTGTGCTGTGTTTTGCTCGATGCGCTCCAACAAACGGTTGGTCTCCCGCTTGTTTCTCTCGGCTTCCAGCATAACCTCGGCCAGAGAAGGAGGGTGGGGCAGGTTTGTTTCCCCAACTCTGCTGCCTTTGGCCTGCTCTAGGGGAGCAGGGTTGGTTCGGGTGTTAACCATCCTATGAAAACAAGACAATGGTTTAGTCCAGGATGATAAGATTCTGACATAGAAATGTAGAATGTAATGGATAACTTGGAAGGTAAGATGATCAACCGTATGACATGGTAGATACAGAAACTGCTTCTTTTATTCCATCGTCATACACACCATACAAGGTTTAGTACAAAACCAAACAAAGTACTACTACGGTGAAAGGAAGATTACATCTCATCGGAGGCATTCCAAGCTCCTATACATTATTTTTCTACATCTCCGGAAAGTGGTACAAGCTAAGTCATATCCCATGAGTCACACAGGACAGTGGAAATACAACTATTACATTACTAGTGATACTACTACTAACTCAGACAGCTCCGTAGTAGTCTTCATAGAAGTCACCACCATAGCCTGGAAGCTCAACGTGATCATCCGGAAACAGTCGGTGCCGTGGGGCTTGTGGACCATAGGGGCTAGGATGAGGTCTTGGACCAACAAACGGTTGCCTGCGGGGACCACGAGGTGGGGTGATGCCTCCTACATCACGCCAATCCATCATGTCTGGCAGAGCAGATCTCACAGGATAGAGATCTCGCATATCCATATATCCAGCTTGCACAGCCGGTGCAAACCGAGTCAAAGTGGCCCAATGATCAGCACGGGTATTGAAAAGCTCCAGTCTCAAGGCCCGATTTTCACGGTCCTTGTCTTCAAGCAACTGTGCAGTGGTGCGGGTTAGTGAGTCCTCCTGAGTGGAGTCAGCATAGATAGCCTGGAGATACCCTTGTGCTCCCGGGAGTGAAGCTGGCATATATCGGAAGTCGGAGTCCCGAAATAGGCCAGTCCTGACTCGCATGATGGTCATCATAGAGTAGGCAGCATCCTGCACAGCCATCTCAATAGTAACCCCGAGTCCATAGGAGCAGTGGAGGGGCTCGGTAGATCCAGGATAAGATGGAAATATCCTGACAGTGCAAAAATATTGACTTTGATTAAAGTCTCGGAATTGCTCTTCGACCGTGTACTCAGGATACCAATGGTATCCTGCCTCAATCATTACCCTGACCAACATGGTAGTATGGCCGGGTACATCTAGGCATCGAGTCAAACGAACCACTTGATTCTGAGGACGGGAAGCCATCTGGAACATGATAAACACAAGACATTAGAATTCCTAGCAGAAATTGGACAGCATAATGGCTGTAAATGCTCAAAAAGGATTTTGAGGCATTTTGCAAAGAATTGCATAGACACTCAACAACATCATATCAAGGTTCTGGGTCCATCTTAGCACAAAATGGGGTAGTAGAGCTGAACTAGGCTTGTATCCATCAAACCTATAAGGTACTACTGATAGTAACACGTGAACCTGATAGAGAGAAGAGATCCTAATTCCTTAACCCCCGGTGGAAGAATAGACTGACTCAGATCAGAATGCCATGAGGTAAAGGAGTAAAAAGAGCCTTACGTTCCATCCCACAATCAATTCCCCTACATATAACTAAAGCATTTCTAGACTCAACATCGACCAGTTTGGCTTGGAGAACCTACAGGCAGTCCGGCTCTGATGCCAACGCTGTCAGGACCCCGACTCGATGCCACATCGATCTAGCATGTAACACCTCATATCACTTTGTGGCCTCACGCACGGTATTCCCACGGGTGTCGTCTTACCTTTGCCCGGGACCGTTTGCGCCTTTTGGTACACGTATATGATAGTGTCGCTAGCATCCATATGGTAAGGAGCCCGGGCTGACATGGCTAGTCGTAAACCCAAAGTGGCACAGACTTACAGGGACAGGCATCCATGACCCAGCATCGAACGTGTCGGTCATCAGCAAGTGAATCCGGGCTGTAGCACTGGGCTAGCAGGACTCCGGTAAACCGGGTTGTAGTGGGCTAACAGGACTCCGGTATCCATCGCGTGACATTTCCCTGAAGGGACAGACACAGGAACGAAGAAGGACACATGCCGGCCAGCCTAAGTGTTCCGGAGCAGTAGCAAGCTACCAAGGCTCAGTGGAAACACTAGGAGACATTTCCCGGTAAGAGAGGCTACTAAGAATAAACAACTAGATAGTCAGATCCCACACATACCAAGCATTTCAATCATACACACAATATGCTCGATATGTGCAAATACAACAAGGCATCACAACATGACTCTACAACACAAGTACTTTATTTAAAGGCTCAGAGAGCCATACATAGCATACACACAAGTACGGTTCACATGACCCACATTCAAGTCATACAAGCATACAAGCCAACAGCGGAAGTAACTTGTCTGAGTACAGACAACTAGTAAAATAAAAGAGGCTTGGGGAAGCCTGGCTATACTACATGGTCCTTCACAAGCTCAGGATCACCACCTGGGCCTCAGTCTACTCATCGATGTCAACGTCTATGAAGAACCCATCAGAAGGGGTTGTAGCGTCTTCTGAAAAATGTAAATTAAAGCAACATGAGTACAAAGGTACTCAGCAAGACTTACATCAGATCCTACATACATGCACATTATCAAGAAGGGTTGGTGGGGTTATTGCAGCAAGCCAGCTTTGACTCTTGGCTAAGCTATCTTACGAGACACCAACTTGAAATGGTTTTGCGCAGACAAGTCCACTACACACCAACTCAATACACCACCGAGGATCCACCTCCGTCATCCTACGAAAGAGCCATCCTCGGCACTCACGCTTATCTTGAGATTTTTAGTAGTATCCATTTACTTGTCTATGAACTGTATAGGCAATCAAGTAGTCCTTCACCGCGGACGCGGCTATTCGAATAGATGATGTTAACCCTGCAGGGGTGTACTTCTTCATACACGCTCTCACCACTTACCGCCGTTTACACGACATGTACTCGACAACCTTCAAGCGGAAGCCCAACGTGGGTGTCGGCCACGACCTACCTAAACACCTAAGTCTCTAGTCCAGGTTTATCGCCTATCCAGGTTCCATCCACAGGGAGTCCGGCCGAGGTTTCCACATACGGCCCCGAACGATGTGTACAGGGTTCCCGAGATACCTGGTATCCGGTACACCGTGCCACGTACCTACCGCATCACAGCCCACCCCGCGGTCAGCGCTGTCCACGGCCTCCAGTAGGCTACAAACACCAGAAACTACTTGCAACTCCTGGACAGAGGACTAGGGTGAATAAGAAGCCGAGAGGGTCCATTGGTTTCGGGCCCAATGCATGGTAGTAGCTGATTCTTAAATCACACATACAGATCTCAGTGCTTAAGGACGGCTTCAATGAAACAACCCACCATGTACTCCTACATGGCCTCTCATCGATACCTTTACCAAATCGTGTTCAAGCACATCACTCTCATTACCGGCATGATCATTTCACTCTAGCCCATCACCCAGACGAACCAGACCTGACACGACTCTAAGCATAGCAGGCATAGCAAGGTAGGAACAACACATACATATGGCTCAACCAACTCCTACACATGCTAGTGGGTTTCATCTAGTTACTGTGGCAATGACAGGTCATGCAGAGGAAATGGGTTCAACTACTGTAGCACACAGCAGTTTGAAACGCGTTGTCTTAATGCAGTAAAAGAGAGCAGAAGCGAGAACATGGGATTGTATCGATATGATCAAATGGTTGGTTGCTTGCCTGATGGGTCGGTGCACTGGTCTTGTTCTTCGTTGGGGTAATCACGGTACTCCTCGGAGGCAGAACCTGCCGCAAAGAGCACCGATACACAACATCACCAAACAATATGCAACAATATGATGCATGCATGAGACATGGCAAAATGAGTGTATTGGGCTAATGCAACTAAGACCAGATGGGTTTGAACTAGTTTGAACCAAAGATTCAAGTTTCAAACTCATATGTGGCCCTTTTAAGTGCTTTATCTTATTCTGCACTAAACAGCAGGTTAACTTACTTAAACATGCATGAAACCAGTACAGATGGATAGATTGGATTTTTCTGATCATTTTTGATATATAACACTTTGTATTTGGAGCTACAGATTAATTTCTATGATTTTTTGAAGTTTGTGGTATTTCCTGGAATTTCCTGTATAAAAATAATTCTAGTAAATAAATTATTACGTCAGCATTATGTCAGGATGACGACAACGGTCAACGAAACAGTCCAGGTCAAACCTGACTAGTGGGTCCCGTGTGTCAGTGTAATTAGTTTAACTAAATATTGATTAAAACTAATCCTGATTAGTTAACAGAGCTGGGCCCCACCTGTCATTGACCCAGGGGGGTCAAACTAGGCCCACCCGTGGTCAAACAAGGGGTCAGCGGGGTCAACTCACCGGCGTTTAGCCGCCGGCGAGGCCGAACGCGGCGGCGAGAGTGGTTTTGTGCATTCCGGCGACCAAATGAGCGGCGGAGGGCATCTACGTGTAGCTGGGAGCAAGCCGCAACTCTTGGTGGTGGTGGTTGAGCTCGGGGTGGCCGGAAATGGCGCCGGCGACGAGCTTGGCGGTTGCCGGAGTTTGTCCGAGGTCGAACACGATGCTAGGGGGCACGGTGAGGCGCGTGGAGTGGTGCTACAGGTTCCTGCGAGTGTGGTGAGTGCGTTGGACATGGTGGTGTGGCCAGTGGGTGGCCGGAGTTACGTCGGCGACGAGCTCCGCGGCGGCGCGTGCAGGTGAGCTACGTGCAGTCGCTACGGGACTCGAGAGCGAGAAAGGAAGGGGGAGAAAGGTAGCTGGGCTCACGGCGGTCTCGAGGGAGCAGACGGCGCGGTCGGGGACGAGCTGGTGCGGCGGCGATGGCGAAGGGGATCTCCAGCGATGGCGGAGTCGGGCGAGGTCGGTGCAGAGGCCTCGGGGCAAGTGAGCGCTCGGGGCTCGGCTAGCTCGACGAAGAGGAGGGCGGCGGAGCTCCTAGACACGACGGCACGGCGCAAGGACGACGGAGAGCGCGACTACGGCGACGGTGCGACTACGGTGGCGTCGGCCATGGTGCGGGAGAGCGAGGGAGAGAGGCAGGGGGAGAATGGATGTGTCCACGGGGTTCGGGGCACAACGTGGAGGTCGTCCAGGCCAGCCTAGAGGCGAGGGGAGGAAGCAGGGCGACGGGCAGCTGCGTGGCGCGCGCTGGTGCCGGCATCGAGCACCTGCCTGCCTGCCTGGCGAAGGCAAGCAGCTCGCTGGAGCGGCTGCTGGGCTGGGCCGGCTAGGTGGGCTGGCTGGTGGGCTGCCAGGTTAGTTCCCTCTCTCTCTTTTTATTTATCTTTTTTATTATTCTGTAACTTTGTGGACTTACTAAAAATACCTAAACAACTCCAAAATTCACCAAACTGCTCATGGCCATTAACTGGAATATATCCAGCATGGAACATTTTAGTTTGGGATTATTTGAGCATTTAAAATAATTTATATAATTTAAATGCCCAAACTCAAATACTTATGATTTAATTCAAAGACCTTAAGATGACCTAGAAAATTGTGCACCACTTTTGGCAGAGGTTCTGAACCAAGGCAAAAATGATGGACATTTTAGAAGGGCATTTCAGGTTCATTGAAAATATTTTTAGTAAACCCTAGTTGGTTTCAGAGGGGGCTGGGGGTTCTGTCATCCCCAATTCAAGTTTCTGTTGAGAAGAAAATAGACATGATGCAACACTCTAATGCATGAACTAGCTAGGGTGTGACATATTCAATCCGATAAGAATGAAATCTCAAAGGGAAAACTCAATTCACAACAAGATAGAGAGGGGGAAACACCATATGATCTAACTATATTAACAAAGCCCACGATACATAAAGATCGTGCCAAATCAAGAACACGAGAGAGAGAGAGAGAGAGAGAGAGAGAGAGAGAGAGAGAGATTAAACACATAGCTACTAGTACAAACCCTCAGCCCCGAGGGTGGACTACTCCCTCCTCATCATGGTGGCTGCCGGGATGATGAAGATGGCCACCGGTGATGATTTCCCCCTCCGACAGGGTGCTGGAACGGGTCTAGATTGGTTTTCGTGGCTATAGAGTCTTGCGGCGGCAGAACTTTTGATCTAAGGTTATTTCTGATGGTTCTCTATTTATAGGATTTTTTGGCGTCGGTTTCACGTGAAGATGGGCCTTGAGGTAAGCACAACCCACTGGGGCAAGCCAGGCCCCTCTGGCCCCTAGTGGGTTGTGCCCTCCACGTGGCTCTTCTGGCCCTCCCACAAAGCTTCTAGTGCCTCTTTTGTTCCAATAAAAATTGTAAAAAAGCTTCGTTGCATTTGGAGAACTTTTATTTCTGCACAAAAAACACCACCACGATAGTTCTGCTGAAAACAACGTCAGTCCGGGTTAGTTTTATCCAAATCATACCAAAACCATATAAAATTGTTGTAAACATGGCATGAATACTTCATAAATTATAGATACGTTGGAGACGTATCAATACTGTATTTGCCATGTTTACTGCTTACTCGTGGATTAGATTAGTCGAAAAAGTGCTAATATTTCCATCAATCCAAAGACCTTATTTTAGGCACTTTTTGACTCATGGCTTCGCCGCTACTGTGAAACCGAAAAAGTTTACCTGGGTGGGTGCTGCCCTCCTCGGCCCACCTCCGGTGCCCATCTTCTGGTATATAAGTCATTTGGACCTAGAAAAAAGTAAGGAGAGGACATTTGGGACGAAGCGCCGCCGCCTCGAGGCGGAACTTGGGCAGGAGCACTTTTGCCCTCCGGTGGAGCGATTCCGCCGGGGGAACTTCCCTCCCGGAGGGGGAAATTATCGTCATCATCATCACCAACAACTCTCCCATCTTGGGGAGGGCTATCTTCATCAACATCTTCACAGTGGCAACTCCTCTCAAACTCTAGTTCATCTCTTGCGTTCAATCTTTGTATCAAAACTATAGATTGGTGCCCGTAGTGTTGATTACATCTTGTAGTTGATTACTATATGGTTTATTTGGTGGAAGATTATATGTTTAGATCCATTATGCTATTTAATACCCCTCTGATCTTGAGCATGTTTATCATTTGTGAGTAGTTCTTACTTTCGTTCTTGAGGTCACGGAAGAAATCATGTTGCAAGTAATCATGTGAACTTGATATGTGTTTGATATTTTGATGGTATGTATGTTGCCATTCTCTTAGTGGTGTCATGTGAACATCGACTACATGACACTTCACCATATTTGGGCCTAAGGGAATGCATTGTGGAGTATTTATTAGATGGTGGGTTGCGAGAGTGACAGAAGCTTAAACCCCAGTTTATGCGCTATTCCGTAAGGGACCGATTGGATCCAAGAGTTTAATGCTATGGTTAGAATTTATTCTTAATACTTTTCTCATAGTTCTAGATGCTTGCGAGAGGGTTAATCATAAGTAGGAGGTTTGTTCAAGTAAGAACAACACCTAAGCACCGGTCCACCCACATATCAAATTATCAAAGTACCGAACACGAATTAAGCCAACATGATGAAAGTGAGTAGATGAAATTCCCGTGTACCCTCAAGAACACTTTGCTTATCATAAGAAACCGTTTTGGCCTGTCCTTTGCCTCAAAAGGATTGGGCTACCTTGCTACCTTTTGTTACTACTATTATTACTTGCTCGTTACAAATTATCTTGCTACCAAACTACTCTGCTACTTACAACTTCAGCACTTGCAGACATTACCTTGCTAAAAACCACTTGTCATTTCCTTCTGCTCCTCGTTGGGTTTGACACTCTTACTTATCGAAAAGAGCTACAATTGACCCCATACACTTGTGGGTCATCACCGCTCCACGACCGTGTCATCCGCCAGCGCGGAGCATGGGGCTTCCACCGATGCGTGGGTGGGAGCTCCCTCTAAGGGGAGACTCCGGGGTGTGCACAACCCCGTCCTGGCATGTGGCTTGCACGGCAGGACTAGAGGAGGTGTATATGGGAACCCATGAGCCTGCGCGAGACTCATGAGGCCCTACCTCAAGGCGGGTTGCGCCTGAATTCTTGGTTGGGACGTTCGTGGAGGTCCTGCGATCTGGTTAGGTCACCTGCACCGAGTGAATCTCCAGAGGATATTGCATGAGAAGGCCAAACACCAGCGACCCCAGGAGGTGACTGATACGTCTCCAATGTATCTATAATTTTTGATTGTTCCATGCTATTATATTACCCGTTTTGGATGTTTATGGGCTTTATTATACACTTTTATATTATTTTTGGGACTAACCTATTAACTGTAGGCCCATCTCATATTGTTGTTTTCTTGCCTATTTCAGTGTTTCAAAGAAAAGGAATATTAAATGGACTCCAAACGGAATGAAACCTTCGGAAAACTTATTTTTGGAACAGAAGCAATCCAGGGAACTTGGAGTGCAAGCCAGGGAAGCTTCGAGGAGGCCACGAGATAGGGGGGCGTGCCCACCCCCCTAGGCGCGCCCTCCACTCTCATGGGCCCCTCGTGGCTCCCCCGACCGACTTCTTTCGCCTATATATTCCCATATACCCTAAAAACATCAAAGCACAAGATAGATCGGGAGTTCCGCCGCCGCAAGCCTCAGTAGCCACCAAAAACCTCTCGTGAGCCCGTTCCGGCACCCTGCCGGAGGGGGATCCCTCACCAGTAGCCATCTTCATCATCCCGACGCTCTCCATGACGAGGAGGAGTAGTTCACCCTCGGGGTTATTCTGCTGGCTTGGGACCCAGTGGTTGTGCAACTCTCTAATCTGCACTACACTAATAACACGGTGACTGTGCTTGTCAAGCCGGTCGGCGCGGCAGGGCAGTGGTGGATCACTGGTGTATATGGACCGCAGTCAGACGCAGTCAAGGTGGAGTTCCTCCAGGAACTGCTTGACATTAGAGAGTTGCATGCGGGGCCGTGGGCAATGGTTGGCGACTTTAATTTAATTGCCAACCCCGAGGATAAGAGTAACAGCGCCATCGATAGGCGGATGATGTCTCGCTTTCGCTCCAAGCTTAACCTGCTTGAACTAAAAGAGTTATATTTCAACGAAAGGCGGTACACTTGGTTGAACGAGCGCGACCATGCAACGTTGGAGAGGATTGATCACGTCTTCGTCACCGTGGACTGGGAGGCGTTGTACCCTAATTGCCTTCTGTCTGCTCTGGGGACATCTGTTTCGGACCATTGCCCTCTGCTGCTTGACCTGCATGCGGATTTTCATGTGGGGAAGTGATTCCGTTTTGAGTCCTTCTGGACGAAGGCCAAGGGTTTCTATGATGTCGTGGCCGAGGCCTGGGAGTCCGTGTCTTCTGAAGGCAACCCCTTCGTGGTTTTGGATAGGAAGCTGCGTGCAATGGCGAGGAAACTGCAAAGCTGGAGCGATCGGTGGAGAGGGAATGTCAAGACTCAGATTTCTCTCGCACTCGAGATCATCAAACAGCTTGACGTGGCTATGAAAGGAAGGGTTCTCTCACCAGCAGAAATAGGTCTTCGGCGGGTGCTTAAGCGGAAGTTGCTCGGGCTATGCTCTCTGGAGAGATCTATTGCACGCCAACGCTTGAGGATGTTGTGGCTTTGCGAGGGGGACGCCACCTCAGGGTTCTTCTTCCAGCATGCCAACCATCAGAGACGGAAGAATCTGATCATGGGGTTGCAGGTGGATGGCAATGTGTTGACCGGCCAGGAGGAGATAGCGGGCACAGTGGACAGCTACTACAGACAGATTTTGGGTGTTGCACCAGACAGGGAGTTTAGCCTCAATTGGGACGCCCTCCAGCTTCCCGGTCTCCATCTTGAGCATTTGGAAGTACCATTCTCGGAGGAGGAGATCCTCACCGCAATCAAATCGATGCCGATGGATAAGGCCCCGGGCCCAGACGATTTCACCACGCGTTTTTACGCTTGTTGCTGGGGTATAATCAAAGCGGACCTTATGCAAGCACTGCAGCGGTTCTATTGGGGTGACATGAGAGGAATGCATGCGATAAACAAAGCCCTTGTCACACTACTTCCTAAGGTGGATGGGGCGGAAGAGCTGAAGGATTTTTGATCGGTTAGCTTAGTCCATGGGGCAGTGAAGATCTTTGACAAAGTTCTGTCTTTGAGAGTTACGAATGATCTCCCCAAACTTGTTGGATTGCATGAGAGTGCTTTTGTTAGAGGAAGGGCCATCCACGATAACTTTATGATGGTGCATGGTATGGCCAGGAAGTTGCACTCCCTCAAGCAGCCGGCTGTGATGATGAAGCTGGATATATCAAAAGCTTTCAATTTGGTGCTGTGGCCCTTTGCGCTTGAAGTACTGCGCGCCCTTGGCTTTGGCCCGTGATGGGTTTCGTGGATCGCTGGCTTACTTTACACTGCTTCAACCCGGATCCTTGTCAATGGCGTGCCAGGGGGCCCAATCCAGAATAGGAAGGGGTTTAGGTAGGGGGACCCATTATCCCCGATGATGTTCATCTTAATGATGGAACCACTCCAGCGGTTGTTTGCCATGGCGGATAGTTAGGGCGTGCTCTCGCCTTTGGTGGGGGATCCAAACCAGAGGGTGTCGATCTTCGCGGATGACGTGATGCTCTTCCTGAAACCGGAGGCCCAGGATCTTGATCTTTGCAATGCCATTCTTGGCTCGTTTGCGGGTGCCTCGGGGCTGCGGGTGAACAGAGCGAAGACATGCGCTATACCCATCAGGTGCACGGAGGAGCAAGTGGACCGTATTGCTAGCATGCTTGGCTGTCTGGTGGGGACTTTCCCATGCCATTACATGGGCTTGCCGCTAAGCTTAAGGAAGCTGACGACAACACAGCTTGATGATCTGGTAGCCCAGGTAGCGAGAAACCTGCCTTCATGGAGGGGAGCATCGCTGCCGCAGAGCAGCAGGCTGGTACTGGTGAAGGCGGCTTTGTGCGCCATCCCGCTGCATGCCATGCTTGCTCTACAGATACCATTGAAGACTTTAAGGGCAATTAACAAGATCTATCATGGCTTTCTGTGGGCGGGAGCAACATAAGCTAATGGTGGCCAATGTAAGGTTGCTTGGAAATCTGTATGTGCTCCAAAGTGGGCTGGTGGGCTGGGTGTCCCAGATCTTCAATGGTTGAATGTTGTCCTACAAGCGAGGTGGCCATGGCTGCAAAAGCTCGATGAGCAACGACCATGGAGAGGGATGGATATTAGGGTTTCCAAGGAAGCCATGAAGCTGTTTCAAGCTGCAAAGCACACTACGATCGGTGATGGCCAGCGGGCAATGTTTTGGCATGATAGGTGGATCGGTGGTTTCAGGGCCCAAGAGATCGCGCCGGGGTTGTGGAAGCGTGTCCCTGAGAGGATTAAGAAGGCTATGACGGTTGCTTAGGCGCTCGAGGATGGTAGGTGGGTTACTTGCATCGGGCCGGATATGGACGAGGCTACTCTTCGGGAATACTTGGCTCTATGGTCGGCGACGGCTATGATTCAGCTCATGCCCGGCGTGCGCGACTCTGCCAGATGGGCTTGGAAGGACTCGGGCCAGTACTCGGCCAGGTCGGCATACGCTGCAAGATTTTGGGGCCGGGAAAGGGCGCCTTATGCCACTATGGCTTGGAAATCCAAGGCTCCTCTCCAATGCCATTTTTTCAGCTGGTTGGTGGCCCAGAATCGATGCTGGACGTCTGATAGGTTGGCGCAGCGAGGGTTACCTCATCAGGCAGCTTGTCCCCTTTGTGATCAGGGTGAAGAGACAATCAATCACATCATGCTATCTTGCGTCTTCGCCCGCGCGGTGTGGGTTGCCGTGCTTACGACACTCAGCAGGCCGGATTGGGCACCCATCCAGGAGGACACGATTGTCGACTGGTTCACGGCGTGCTCACCTCCAAGGACCCATCGGAGGGATGTCAACACCGTGCTCTCGCTATGCCTCTGGGAATTGTGGAAACATAGAAACAAGATTGTGTTTGAGGGCGCCTCCCCTTTGATGGCAGTGGTAATCGCGCGCATTGAGGCGGAAGGCGGCGTTTGGTCACGAGCCGGCATGTTCAAGCATGACATGACCTCCTTCCTGTACGTGCTGTCTAGATGGGATGACGCGAATAGGTAGTCCAGGGCTGATCGGGTGGGGCTCGGTAGTGTTAGGGCTGTCTGCTTGAGTGTAACAACATGTAACCATGTAAACTTGTTGTCTTGGGTGGATGGGGCTCTTTCCCCCCTCTCCTTCTTTAATGCATGATACACACGCTGGTGTGTATTCTAGAAAAAAACTCGGGGCTGAGGGTATGTACCAGTAGCTATGTGTTTGATCTCTCTCTCTCGTGTTCTCTCTATGGCACGATCTTGATGTATCGCGAGCTTTGCTATTATAGTTGGATCTTATGATGTTTCTCCCCCTCTACTCTCTTGTAATGGATTGAGTTTTCCCTTTGAAGTTATCTTATCAGATTGAGTCTTTAAGGATTTGAGAACACTTGATGTATGTCTTGCCGTGCTTATCTGTGGTGACAATGGGATATTCACGTGATCTACTTGATGTATGTTTTGGTGATCAACTTGCGGGTTCAATGAACTTATGCATAGGGGTTGGCACACGTTTTCGTCTTGACTCTCCGGTAGAAACTTTGGGGCACTCTTTGAAGTACTTTATGTTGGTTGAATAGATGAATCTGAGATTGTGTGATGCATATCGTATAATCATGCCCACGGATACTTGAGGTGACAATGGAGTATCTAGGTGACATTAGGGTTTTGGTTGATTTGTGTCTTAAGGTGTTATTCTAGTATGAACTCTATGATAGATTGAACAGAAAGAATAGCTTCATGTTATTTTACTACGGACTCTTGAATAGATAGAACGGAAAGGATAACTTTGAGGTGGTTTCGTACCCTACCATAATCTCTTCGTTTGTTCTCCGCTATTAGTGGCTTTGGAGTGACTCTTTGTTGCATGTTGAGGGATAATTATATGATCCAATTATGTTATTATTGTTGAGAGAACTTGCACTAGTGAAAGTATGAACCCTATGCCTTGTTTCCTACCATTGCAATACCGTTTACACTCACTTTTATCATTAGTTACCTTGCTGTTTTTATATTTTCAAATTACAAATACCTATATCTACTATCCATATTGCACTTGTATCACCATCTCTTCGCTGAACTAGTGCACCTATACAATTTACCATTGTATTGGGTGTGTTGGGGACACAATAGACTCTTTGTTATTTGGTTGTAGGGTTGTTTGAGAGATACCATCTTCATCCCACGCCTCCCACAGATTGATAAACCTTAGGTCATCCACTTGAGGGAAATTTGCTACTGTCCTACAAACCTCTGCACTTGGAGGCCCAACAACGTCTACAAGAAGAAGGTTGCGTAGTAGACATCAAGCTCTTTTCTGGCGCCATTACCGGGGAGGTGAGTGCTTGAAGGTATATCTTTAGATCTTGCAATCTAATATTTTTGTTTCTTGTTTTATCACTAGTTTAGTTTATAAAATAAAACTACCAAAAAATGGAATTGAGTTTGTCGCATACACTTCGTCTTTTTAATATCTTTCGTGAGTATGATGAAAAGGAAAATTGTGCTCAAGTGCTAGAAGAAGAATGTATTAAATGCTTGGTAGTAAATCTTTGAATGATGAGCATGATTGCAATGTTGTTAGTATGAAATCTTTGAATATCCATAGTACTAATGATGATTGCACTAGTTATGATGAAAATATCTCTTATAAGCATGTCGATTTTTGTGGAGTAGATTGGGTTTGCAAGTACACACCAAAAAGGGAAAATAGATATTGGAAGAGGCATAAGTATTTAGAAACTAAAGGGTTGCAAGAAAGGCTTAATGTTAGTGCTGAAAATTTAAGATATCTTTACCATACTTGTGAACTTTGCAATGAACGTGGTCATTTAAATCTCCGATGCAAATTGTTTCATGATCGAATCGTGTCCAAAAATTGTGATGAATTGATTTCCCTTGCGCATCATAATGAACTTAGTTTGCTTTTGGGTTATGAAGAATTGAAACGTGCAACTAAGCTTATTCCAGAATTTAATCTTGAGAATTTTCTTGATATTAATCTAGAGGAAATTTATATGTATTCTGCGGTGAATTGCATTGAAAATCCTTATATTGCCAATTACATAAAGAAAAGGAAGCAAATAGAAGATGAAGAGAATACTAATGAAAGTGAAGAGACTTCCCAATATCCTCCTATTATTTCTTATGATGAATCAGGTAACGAGGAGGAGCTTTCTATTCAACCAATCTCATCAATAAGGAGCTCAAAGAAGAAGGTTGAACCCACACATAATGTGAAGAAGAAAAACAAAACAAGGAGAAACAAAGGTAAAAAGGTATCCCTCCCAAATGATGTTGCTCCTACTACACATTGTGATGATGATAATTGCTATACTATTGGTGCTATCCATACTATTAATGATGAGAGTGATTATGCTTATGATATGAAAAGGCCCAAGCTTGGGGAAGCTATGTTTGATGAGGATGAAATATTTGAGAATATATTTGTTGGAATTAATGTATGTCCCAAGCTTGGGGATGCTACGTTTAATGAAGATGATATTTTTAGCCTCCCAATTTTTGATATGCAAAGTTGTTATGATGATAGCATGCCTCTTACCTATGATGATTATATTGATGAAAGTGGTTTGGAAGAGTGTAAACTTTAGGAAGTAGTTATCCCACTATTTTGGAGGATGTTGAATCTTATTGTGATGAATATGAAAGTGGATTTGGAAGAGTGTCGACTTTATTTAGTGATGATTCCACTATTTTGAAAGAGGTTTCAATCGATTATGATGAGAACAAAGTTGCTACTTATGATGATTATTGTGATAAAACTTATGCCATAAAAAGTAGTGATGATTATATTTATAAAACTTGTCATGATTATGATTACCCTTTTTCTGAACATTACACTTTTAATGTGTGAACAATTTATAGTATTCAAATCTCTTATGATACTCCCACTATTCCGAATAAGAAGAATTTTTCTTATGTGGAGAGTAATAAATTCTCAATGCTTGTAGATCATGAAAAGAATGCTTTATGTGCTGGTTATATTGTTGAATTCATTCATGATGTGTAACATCCCAAATTTTCAATTTGGAATGTTATACATTAGATCATCATTGCATCTCATATTTTATTGCATATTGGCTTGATCCTAGAAATTTCACGCAACTCAAGGACCCACAGAGAGAGTTGGAGATTTCGTTATTGTCATATTTGAGTTTTCTTAAATTTTGAAAATAGGATCATTTGATTTTAATTATTTTTATCTTCGAATATTTCTTATACAAAAAAATAAAAGAGAGGGAATAAAATGACTTTCCCAAAATAAAGAAATATTGAGGATTTAATAATAAAATCAAAGAAGATTTTATTTCGGAGTTTATCGCTATTTTTATTTGAATTTAGGAAAATTGCACGTTTTTCAAAATTGCATTTTAGGGCCAAGAAAATGTTCATCTCGTTCTAAATATTTTATTTAGACGGTGATTTTTTTTGGCATTTTTAGAATTTTTATTTTATTTTCTAGGATTTATTTAAGTTTTGACGGATTTTTTTTAAAAAAAACTGTTCAGACTGACCGGGCTGAAGGCCCAGCCGGCCCAGCCGCGCCGCCGCCCCGTTCCGTGCCCGAACCGGAGTCCGCCGCCGCCCCGGCGCCCCCTTCCCCAAGCCGACCCCGACCCCTCCCTCTTTAAATACCCCGCCGCCCCGCCGCCTGCAGCCGCAGCAGCAGCCGCCGCCGCCCGCTCGCGCACCGCCCTCCGCCGCCGCTGCCGACGCCACCCAGCCCCGCTGGAGCCTCGAGCCCCGCCGGACCCGATTAGCTAGCCGCCGACGCTGCCGCCGGTTCTTTTTATAAAACCGTTCGGTTTAAAAAAAAACCTAGATCCATTTTTTTAGATCGGTTCGTCGGTTTTTTCTCGGTTTAGTTATTTTGCGGACGTTCGTTCATACGTTCGTTTTAATGAACGGTTTTCGTCGTTTAGCCGCAGACAGCGAACGTTCGTTCGTTAGCCTGTTCGTCTGTTTTTCTTTTTCTCGGATTTTCTGCGATTATTTCTGATCGCGATATCTGATCCGATTTTCGTTCTAGTATAACTTTTGGCTCGTTTATCGGAATCAGGCGATTCAAGCGCCTAGAGTTTCGTCTCGAAACCCTCTTTCCGTTTAACCAACTCAAACAAGTTTTTGCTACTGTAAAATTTGACTTAGGTCCAGATTAGTAAACGAAGCTTGTTTCTTTCGCTGTTTGACTTTCGTTGCTTCGTTTGATTTGATTCTTTTTGCAAACCGGAGTTCTTAAGTTGAACCTTCTGGTTAGATCTTTCATTCGAGTTTTCCCTGTGCATTCGATGAGTGCTTATTGTATGCTTGTTTGTTTGCGATAGAGTACCCAGAGTGCGTCGCTTGCTACTACGAGTCTGTAGGTTTCACGGATCATCAGCAAGGCAAGTAACACTTTGATCATACCTCTTTACTACCCAGTTTTATTGCATTAGACCAATCCTCAAACAATTGCATGATTAGGATCTGATTAATATGTGGATTTTGGGAAGTAGATGAGGTAGAACCTATACCATGTTTTATTATCAAACCTTTGGGAGTTACTTCTATGTTTGCTTATATTGCTATGCTATGCTAGTAGACATGGATTGGGTGAGTGTATCCATGACAGGTGTGAGATTGTTAACTAACGGTTTACTTAAGGTGGCAACTTAAATTCACATTTGGGTGGATTGAGGCACCTGGGGAACCCAGTGTTGCCTGTATTTTTGGAAATACCGGGGTACCGTGTGATTCTCCTATGGACGGCCACCCAGGCTCAAAGGGATCATGAGATTATTCATGCTTGAAATTTCCGTGTGCAGCCGCAAGCTACTATGGGCTCTAGCATAGTTGATTAAGTCGTGTGAACTCTTACAGTGGTAGACTAGCAGATGTAGGGGAAAGTAGGTGTAACTGTCTACCCATCATAAGGTGCAAGCGCTTCTTAAAAACTATGTCTCGGTCATCCGTTTCTCAAACACCATGTAGAGGAGATCGAGTCTTGCGGGGAAAAGTGTGCAAACCTCTGCAGAGTGTATAAACTAATCATGGTTAGCCATGTCCCCGGTTATGGACGTTTTGAGTATCTAGTACTTGGATTATCATGTGAATCTCATCATGTTACTCTAATCAAACTTTGTTGGGTTAATGTTGATACTTAATTGGGATTGAGTTGGGTGAACCTTCTCAATGTTTAACAACCACCATGATAGTTAAATAAAATTTATTCCTTTGTTGTAGGGAAAAATTGGCTTTATGCAAAACTGTAACCATAGAGCTTTCCACCAGCCATATATGCATGTAGTATAGCATTATCCTATTCATTACTCTCTATGTGTTACATTGCCAGCATATTCCATGTGCTGACTGATTTCTACTACACAACCTTCTTCTTGTAGACATTGTTGGGCCTGCAAGTGCACAGGTTTGTAGGACAGTAGCAAATTTCCCTCAAGTGGATAACCTAAGGTTTATCAATCTGCAACCAAATAACAAAGAGTCTCTTGTGTCCCCAACACACCCAATACAATGGTAAATTGTATAGGTGCACTAGTTCGGCGAAGAGATGGTGATACAAGTGCAATATGGATAGTAGATATAGGTTTTTGTAATATGAAAATATAAAAACAGCAAGGTAACTAATGATAAAAGTGAGCGTAAACGGTATTGCAATGATAGGAAACAAGGCATAGGGTTCATACTTTCACTATTGCAAGTTCTCTCAACAATAATAACATAGATAGATCATATAACAATCCCTCAACATGCAACAAAGAGTCACTCCAATGCCACTAATAGCGGAGAATAAATGAAGAGATTATGGTAGGGTACGAAACCACCTCAAAGTTATCCTTTTCGTTCAATCTATTCAAGAGTTCGTACTAGAATAACACCTTAAGACACAAATCAACCAAAACCCTAATGTCACCTAGATATTCCATTATCACCTCAAGTATCCGTGGGCATGATTATACGATATGCATCACACAATCTCAGATTCATCCAACCAACACAAAGTACTTCAAAGAGTGCCCCAAAGTTTCTACCGGAGAGTCAAGAAAACATGTGCCAACCCTTATGCATAGGTTCATGGGCGGAACCCGCAAGTTGGTCACCAAAACATACATCAAGTGGCACGTGATATCCCATTGTCACCACAGATAAACACGGCAAGACATACATCAAGTGTTCTCAAAGTAAAGACTCAATCCGATAAGATAACTTCAAGAGGGAAACTCAATTCATCACAAGAGAGTATAGGGGGGAGAAACATCATAAGATCCAACTATAATAGCAAAGCTCGTGATACATCAAAATCGTTCCATAGAGAGAACATGAGAGAGAGAGAGATCAAACACATAGCTACTGGTACATACCCTCAGCCCCGAGGGTGAACTACTCCCTCCTCGTCATGGAGAGTGTCGAGATGATGAAGATGGCCACTGGTGATGGGTTCCCCCTCCGGCAGGGTGCCGGAATGGGCTCCCAAGAGGTTTTTGGTGGATACAGAGGCTTGCGGCAGTGGAACTTCCGATCTGTCTTCTCCGTCGATGTTTTTAGGGTACGTAGGCTTATATAGGCAAAAGAAGTCGGTCGGGGGAGCCTCGAGGGGCCACGAGAGGGTAGGGCATGCCCATGGGGGGTGGGGCCCCCCTGTCTCGTGGCTCCCTCGATGATCCCCTGGCTTGCACTCCAAGTCTCCCCGATCATATTCTTCCTAATAATCACGCTGCCGAAGGTTTCATTCCGTTTGGACTCCGTTTGATATTCCTCTTCTTCGAAATACTGAAACAGGCAATAAAATAGCAATATGGGCTGGGCCTCCGGTTAATAGGTTAGTCCCAAAAGTAATATAAAAGTGTATAATAAAGCCCTTAATCATTCAAAACAGATAATAAAATAGCATGAATGCTTCATAAATTATAGATACATTGGAGACGTATCAGCATCCCCAAGCTTAATTCCTACTCGCCCTCGAGTAGGTAAATGATAAAGAAAGAATTTATGAAGTGTGAATGCTAGAAGGTGCACAAGTTTGATCAGTGATAATTTCAATCACCTTTTCTAGCATGATAATATGTCATAACAGTAGTTCATCTCATATAACTTCTCATGAACAAGCAACAAACAATTCACATGTTAAAGCATAGACTATAAACTTTCTTGAAAACTATCAAACTTCATTCTTGGTCATCAAACAATTGCAATTCATCTTATTTTCAGGAATAGCAAACTCCCATACTCAACTAGCATATAGTCTTCTACAATTTCTAACACTCACGCAATACTAATGGTTATGGAGTTTTAATCGGACACTGAGAAAGATAGGGGATTATAGTGTTGCCTCCCAACGTATTCACCTTTGGGTGATGTCAACAATAATAGTTCATGCTAACTTACATCAATTGGATATATATATATATATATATATATATATATATATATATATATATCAGGATCTTCCCAACACAAGGTGCTTGCCAAAGGATAAAATGAAAAAGGGAAAGGTGAAGATCACCTTGACTCTTGCATAAAATAAAAGACATAAAGTAAAAGATAGGCCCTTCGCAGAGGGAAGCAGAGGTTGTCATGCGCTTTTAGGGTTGGATGCACAAAATCTTAATGCGAATGAATGTCACTTTATATTGCCACTTGTATATGGACCTTTATTATGCAGTACGTCGCTTTTATTGCTTCCATAACAAGATCGTATAAAGCTATTTTCTTCACACCACAAGATCATACATATTTAGAGAGCATTTTTTATTGCTTGCACCGATGACAACTTACTTGAAGGATCTTACTCAATCCATAGGTAGGTATGGTGGACTCTCATGGCAAAACTGGGTTTAAGGATATTTGGAAGCACAAGTAGTATCTCTACTTGGTGCAAGGAATTTGGCTAGCATGAGGGGGAAAGGCAAGCTCAACATGTTTGAATGATCCATGACAATATAGTTTAACTGGGATGCACAAAAACATAACCCATTATGTTGTCTTCCTTGTCCAACATCAACTCTTTAGCATGTCATACTTAATGAGTGCTCACAATTATAAAAGATGTCTAGGATAGTATATTTATATGTGAAATCTCTCTTCCTTTAATATTCTTTCATGAATTGTTCAAATGACCAATACAATGTTTGCTAACCTTCAATAAATTTACAACCTCTACTTCTTAGATGTGAAGTCATTACTCCCCATGGGATAAGCAAATGAAACATATATAATTTCAGATTTATGACAATCAACTCATTCAACAATTTACTCATAGGATATAAGTGAAGCACACGAGTAAATGACAAACTACTCCAGAAAGATATAAGTGAAGATCAATGAGTAGCTAAATAATTATGTAACTATATGAAGACTCTCTCTCATTAAAGAATTTCAGATCTTGGTATTCTAATCAAGCAGCAAGCAACACAAAATAAAATGACATTGCAAGGATAGCACAACTTATGTGAAGAAGCAAAAACTTAGGCTCGACCGATACTAACTGATAGTTGTTGAAGAAGAAAGGTGGGATGCCTACCGGGGCATCCCCAAGCTTAGATGCTTGAGACTTCTTGAAATATTATCTTGGGGTGCCTTGGGCCTCCCCAAGCTTGAACTTTTGTGTCTCCTTAATTCCTCTCATATCATGGTTTCTCTATTTATCAAAAGCTTCACCCACACCAAACTCAACAAGAACTCGTGAGATAGGTTAGTATAAACCAATGCAAAACCTTATCATTTTCTAATGTAACAAATCACTAAAATTATTATTCAACATTGCATACTAAATGCCTCTGCATATTTAATACTCCTATCCTCAAATAGAATCATTAAGCAAGCAAACATATGCACACAATGCAAACATAATAGCAATCTGCCAAAACAGTATAGTCTGTAAAGAATGCAAGATTCATCATACTTCCCTAACTACAAAAATTATGAGAAAAATAATAAACTGTAGAAGATTTATCAGGTCTCAATATGCAAAAAGTTTCAACATTATACCATTCTCTGACTTTTCTAGGGAATTTTTGCAACAACGGTAAACTTTCTGTTTTCAAACAGCAACATGTATACTAGCAAAATAAGCATGGCAAAGGCTATCCTTGAATTTTTTATTGAAAATAAAGATGCAAAAAATTATTATAAATAACATAAAGCAAATACTAACAAAAGAAAATGACGCTCCAAGCAAAACACATATCATGTGGTGAATAAAAATATAGCTCCAAGTAAAATTACCGATGAACGAAGACGAAAGAGGGGATGCCTTCCGGGGCATCCCCAAGCTTAGGCTCTTGGTTGTCCTTGAATATTACCTTGGGGTGCCTTGGAAATCCCCAAGTTTAGGCTCTTGCCAGTCCTTATTCCATAGTCCATCGAATCCTTACCCAAAACTTGAAAACTTCACAACACAAAACTCAACAGAAAACTCGTAAGCTCCGTTAGTATAAGAAAATAAAACCACCACTTAGGTACTGTAGTGAACTAATTCTAAATTCATATTGGTGTAATATCTACTGTATTCCAACTTCTCTATGGTTCATACCACTTAATACTAGCCATAGATGCATCAAAATAAGCAAACAACACACGAAAAACAGAATCTGTCAAAAACAGAACAGTCTGTAGTAATCTGTATCAAACGTATACTTACGGAACTCCAAAATTCCTACAAAATTAGGAAGTCCTAAGAAATTTTTATGTACCAATCCAAATCAAGAAGAATCATATCAGAAGAAAGTTTCTGTGAATTAACAAAACTAATTTACTGGGTGCAAAAGTTTCTGATTTTCAGCAGGATCAACACAACTATCACCGTAAGCTATCCTAAAGGTCTTATTTGGCACTTTATTGAAACAAAAGCTATAAAACATGATTACTACAGTATAATAATCATGTGGACACACAAAAACAGTAAGGGTAAATATTGGGTTGACTCCCAACAAGCACTTTTCTTTAATGTCTTTCTAGCTAGGCATGATGATGACAATGATGCTCACATAAAAGATAAGAATTGAAACATAACGGGAGCATCATGAAGCATATGACTAGCACATTTAAGTCTAACCCACTTCCTATGCATAGGGATTTTGTGAGCAAACAACTTATGGGAACAATAATCAACTAGCATAGGAAGGCAAAACAAGCATAAGTTCAAAACTTGAAGCACGTAGAGAGGAAACTTGATATTATTGCAATTCCTACAAGCATATGTTCCTCCCTCATAATAATTTTCAGTTGCATCATGAATGAATTCAACAATATAACCAGCACCTAAAGCATTCTTTTCATGATCTGCAAGCATAGAAAATTTACTACTCTCCACATAAGCAAATTTCTTCTCATGAATAGTAGTGGGAGCAAACTCAACAAAATAATTATCATGTAAGACATAATCCAATTGAAAACTAAAATCATGATGACAAGTTTCATGGTTATCATTATTCTTAATAGCATACAAGTCATCACAATAATCATCATAGATAGCAACTTTGTTGTCATAATCAATTGGAACCTCTTCCGAAATAGTGGAATCATCACTATATAAAGTTGACACTCTTCCAAATCCACTTTCATCAATATAATCATCATAAATAGGAGGCATGCTATCATCATAATAAATTTGCTCATCAAAACTTGGGGGACAAAAAATATCATATTCATCAAACATAGCTTCCCCAAGCTTGTGGCTTTGCATATCATTAGCATCATGGATATTCAAGGAATTCATACTAACAACACTGCAATCATGCTCATCATTCAAAGATTTAGTATCAAACATTCTAAATATTTCTTCTTCTAGCACTTGAGCACAATTTTCCTTTTCATCATACTCACGAAAGATATTAAAAAGACGAAGTGTATGAGATAAACTCAATTCCATTTTTTATAGTTTTCTTTTATAAACTAAACTAGTGATAAAACGAGAAACAAAAAGATTCGATTGCAAGATCTAAAGATATACCTTCAAGCACTCACCTCCCCGGGAACGGCACTAGAAAAGAGCTTGATGTCTACTACACAACCTTCTTCTTGTAGACGTTGTTGGGCCTGCAAGTGCACGGGTTTGTAGGACAGTAGCAGATTTCCCTCAAGTGGATGACCTAAGGTTTATCAATCCGTAGGGGGCGTAGGATGAAGATGGTCTCTCTCAAGCAACCCTGCAACCAAATAACAAAGAGTCTCTTGTGTCCCCAACACACCCAATACAATGGTAAATTGCATAGGTGCACTAGTTCGGCGAAGAGATGGTGATACAAGTGCAATATGGATAGTAGATATAGGTTTTTGTAATCTGAAAATATAAAAACAGCAAGGTAACTAATGATAAAAGTGAGCGTAAACGGTATTGCAATGATAGGAAACAAGGCATAGGGTTCATACTTTCACTAGTGCAAGTTCTCTCAACAATAATAACATAGATAGATCATATAACAATCCCTCAACATGCAACAAAGAGTCACTCCAAAGCCACTAATAGCGGAGAACAAATGAAGAGATTATGGTAGGGTACGAAACCACCTCAAAGTTATCCTTTCCGTTCAATCTATTCAAGAGTTCGTACTAGAATAACACCCTAAGACACAAATCAACCAAAACCCTAATGTCACCTAGATACTCCATTGTCACCTCAAGTATCTGTGGGCATGATTATACGATATGCATCACACAATCTCATATTCATCCAACCAACACAAAGTACTTCAAAGAGTGCCCCAAAGTTTCTACCGGAGAGTCAAGAAAACGTGTGCCAACCCCTATGCATAGGTTCATGGGCGGAACCCACAAGTTGGTCACCCAAACATACATCAAGTGGCACGTGATATCCCATTGTCACCACAGATAAACACGGCAAGACATACATCAAGTGTTCTCAAAGTAAAGACTCAATCCGATAAGATAACTTCAAGAGGGAAACTAAATTCATCACAAGAGAGTAGAGGGGGGAGAAACATCATAAGATCCAACTATAATAGCAAAGCTCGCGATACATCAAGATCGTGCCATAGAGAGAACATGAGAGAGAGAGATCAAACACATAGCTACTAGTACATACCCTCAGGCCCGAGGGTGAACTACTCCCTCCTCATCATGGAGAGCGCTGGCATGATGAAGATGGCCACCGGTGATGGGTTCCCCCTCCGGCAGGGTGCCGGAAGGGGCTCCCAAGAGGTTTTTGGTGCCTACAGAGGCTTGCGACGGCGGAACTCCCGATCTATCTTCTCCGTCGATGTTTTTAGGGTACGTAGGCTTATATAGGCAAAAGAAGTCGGTCAGGGGAGCCTCGAGGGGCCCACGAGAGGGTAGGGCGCGCCTAGGGGGGTGGGCGCGCCCCCCTGTCTCGTGGCTCCCTCGATGATCCCCTGGCTTGCACTCCAAGTCTCCTCGATCATATTCTTCCTAAAAATCATGCTGCCGAAGGTTTCATTCCATTTGGACTCCGTTTGATATTCCTTTTCTTCGAAATACTAAAACAGGCAATAAAACATCCATATGGGCTGGGCCTTTGGTTAATAGGTTAGTCCCAAAAGTAATATAAAAGTGTATAATAAAGCCCGTAATCATTCAAAACAGATAATAAAATAGCATGAGTGCTTCATAAATTATAGATACGTTGGAGACGTATCACTGACCCGTTTTCGGGCTGCAACATTCATGTTGCAGACTTTTCAGACGACGAGTAAGGTGCCTTAGGTCGTGGTCTTATACTCAGTGATGCCGTTGGAGTTGATGGACTCGCTTTATCTTCCAAGCCTTCCACTGTTTTCGTTATTAGTTGGCCTTAAGCCATATTTATTGTAATAAGTTCTCTTTTGAGACATTCGATGTAATAAGTGTGTGATTGCTACTCTGTTATAAATCCTTCAAGTACTGTGTGTGTCAGCATTACCGATCCAGGGATGACATTGATGCACAGAGATCAGACTCTTTGAGGTCTGGTCGCTACAAGATGGTATCAGAGCACACGCTAACTGTAGGACACGACCACTAAGCTAAAGACCTAGATCACTACTCTCTTCTCATTTCTGACTCCTCATCTTTTCTACTCTTTTAGGATGGCGGATGCAAGGAACAAGTTCACGCAACCGGATGAAGATACACGCTTTGGACGCTACTTGAAGGAAATCACTAGATACCTGAACATCGGAGTAGCAAGCTTCACCGGGACCTACATCGCCACTTTACCAGAAGAGGAGTGTTGGATGATTCAAGTTCAAGTTCCAGGAAGGACGTTCATGCCCGTCACTGAGCCCATAGAGTTTTCCTTTGATGCACCAACCTGGAGTCCAGGAAAGAGCATGGCAGCCCACATTACAATGGGACGTATTGGAGAAGTTTACCACAAGGATCTCAAGGATACTATTTACCAGATTTGTGGGCGCCGAGATGAGCAATGGGAGATGATCAGCACCAGGAAGGATATATCAATTGCAGCTTTCATCCAGGAGCTAAACCAGCACATTCATCGCCAGGAGAACCAGATGTGCGCAGGCATGATAGATCTGAAGAAGGCATTGACCAAGACCACGAAGCTGGAAGAAGAACTCAAGTCTACACGCGATGGATATGAGGAGGAAATGACGACATTCGTGGAGAAGAATGATGATCTGAAGAAGAAGCTAAAAGTATTCATGGGATTCCCCGTGACTGGAGGAGAATACAATGATTGCACTTGCCCGGAGAACTACATCATCATTGACGACACCGACTCGGACCCAGATGATAGCGATGATGACTTTGTTGATGAAGCTGGAGCAGATATCATGGAGTCTTCGACCGATCAATTTTTCTAGTCGACCACCATAACAGTAGTAGTATTCTCCCATGTATATAGTATAGTCCGAGCACTTTTGTAACGATAGTTAGACTATTCTATGCCCTTGTTTGAATTGATTAAAGTGATATTGTTTGCATTTGTCTCATGTGCATATGGGTAGTGCTATTCTCTCTAGACCTCATTCTATTCTGTATTCTCATCTTTTCTAAACCCTCTGATGCCTCCGAGACGTGACAATGGATTTGCTTTCCCACTGGAGCTCACTCAGTTGATCCAGCAGCAGAATCTATTGATGCATATGCTAGTCCAAAATCAGAACCAGGAGAACAACAACAACAACAACAACAACAACAACAACAACAACAACAACAACAACAACAACAACAACAACAACCCACCGCCACCACCACCTGTTGATCATTTAGACCGTTTCTTGAGGCTGAATCCGCTGGTGTTCTCCAGTAAGACCGAGCCGATAGTTGCAGATGATTGGCTCCGTAAGATGGGAAGGGAGTTGACCACTGTAGGATGCACAGATGCGGAGAAGGTGTGTTTTGCTGCACATCAGCTTGATGGACCCGCAGCATCATGGTGGGAGAATTTCACAGCCACTTATCCCATCAACACTGTCACATGGGACCAGTTTCGGCAGGCTTTCCGTACTGCTCATGTTTCAGCAGGAGCTATGGCCATGAATAAGCGTGAGTTTCACAACTTGCGCCAAGGAAGACGTACAGTTGGCCAGTATGTGGATGACTTTAGTAAGCTAGCATGTTATGCCCCAGATGACGTTGCTACGGATGCAGCTAAGCAGGAGAAGTTTCTGGAAGGACTGAATGATGAGCTGAGCATGCAGTTGATGGTGGCAACCTTCAACAACTACCAGGAGTTGGTAGATAGAGCTCTCATGATTGAAGGGAAGCAACAGTAGATTGAAAACCGCAAGAGGAAGTATGGACAAGGGAAGTACAATTCTGGAGCTCAGCAGAAGCCTCGTTTTACCCCGAACACGGGAGGACCTTTCAACATACTCATGGAGGAAGGAGCTCACACAACCATAATGGCCCCAAGAATGGTAATGGGAATGGAGGAAGCAACGGCCATAACCGTACCAACCCATCGACCCCAGCCAAGAAGGATCTGAGCCACGCCACTTGCTACAAGTGTCAGAAGATTGGACATTATGCCAATGAATGTCCTGAAGCTAAGAATGGAAATGGCAATGGGAGCTCTGGAAAGAAGCCGAATCCTTTCAACAGGGGACAGGTGAACCACGTTAACGTGGAGGAGGTTGAAGCCCAGCCAGATGCAGTAATAGGTAAGTTTTTGGTTAAGTCATTTACTGCAATCGTTCTTTTTGATACTGGTGCATCACATTCATACATATCAAGGGGATTTTTGGATAAGTATAAACTGCCCACCAAAGTTCTTAGAATACCTATGCTAGTGAGCTCACCAGGAGCGGAGTATATGGCCAGTCAAGGATGTTTTCAAGTGCCATTAACCATAGGTAGGCATGTTTTCCCCTCGGATTTAATCATTTTGGAGTCACAAGGTTTGGATGTGATTCTGGGTATGGATTGGTTATCTGTATGGAGGAAACATCAATTGCGCCAGTAAGTTCATTTTGCTTACCACCCCAGAAGGAAGAAGGATCAAGTATGTATCCCGGCACGAGCCGAAGAGGACTCAAGTGAATTCCTTATCAGGAGTTGTACAAGAGGAAGTACCAGTGGTGAAGGATTTCCCTGACGTATTTACGGAAGAGTTGCCAGGCATGCCCCCGGATAGAGACATTGAGTTTTTGATTGAGCTTTTGCCAGGCACAGGGCCAATATCTAAGAGACCGTATAGGATGCCCGCAAAAGATTTGGAGGAAATTAAGAAGCAGATTAAGGAGCTACTGGATAAAGGCTATATTCGCCCAAGTTCTTCACCCTGGGGATCGCCGGTGCTTCTAGTGGAGAAGAAGGATGGATCATCGAGGATGGTTGTTGATTATAGAGGACTGAATGAAGTGACAATCAAGAACAAGTATCCACTGCCGATGATCAATGATCTGTTTGACCAGTTGCAAGGAGCTAAGGTATTTTCCAAGATTGATCTACGATCAGGATACCACCAGTTGAAGATTCGAGAGCGGGGTATACCTAAGACGGCTTTTACCACCAGGTACGGGCTGTATGAGTATACCGTTATGTCATTTGGACTGAATAACGCACCTGCCTATTTCATGAACATGATGAACAAGGTGTTTATGGAGTTTCTGGATAAGTTCGTCGTGGTGTTCATTGATGATATTTTGGTCTACTCGAAGAATGAAGAGGAGCATAAGGAGCATTTGCATTTGGTACTTGGGAAGCTCACAGAACATCAGTTATATGCCAAGTTCAGCGAGTGTGAATTCTGGTTGAAGGAAGTTGGATTTCTCGGACATGTTATATCCGGAGAAGGAATAGCAATAGACCCCACCAAAGTTGTCACTGTGACAAACTGGGAAGCCCCAACGACAGTTGGAGAGATCGGGAGTTTTCTTGGACTCGCAGGATACTATCGGAGGTTCATTGAGAATTTCTCGAAGATTGCGAAGCCCATGACAGAGTTGTTGAATAAGGACACCAAGTTCAACTAGACTGAGGAGGCTAGTTTCCAGGAGTTGAAGAAACGTTTGGTTACATCACCAGTGTTGATTTTGCCAGATCAGCGCAAGGATTATGAGATGTATTGCGACGCTTCACGTCGAGGACTTGGAGCAGTGCTTATGCAGGAGGGAAGGGTTGTTTCGTACGCCTCACGATAGCTTAAGCCCCATGAGTTGAATTATGCTACCGATGATTTGGAGTTAGCAGCCATAGTGCACACATTGAAGACATGGAGACATTTGCTCATTGGAAACTATTGTGAGGTGTACACGGATCACAAGAGTTTGAAGTACATCTTCACACAGAAGGAGTTGAATCTCGGACAAAGGAGATGGTTAGAGCTCATTAACGATTATGATATGAGGTTGCATTATCATCCCGGAAAGGCTAACGTAGTAGCCGATGCGTTGAGCCGCAAGAGCCATGTCAACACACTCATGACCGGGGAGTTACCAAAGGATCTTCGTGAGCTATGTTTGGAGATAGTTCCGAGAGGCTATGTAGCAGCATTGGAGATTCAGCCTACTTTGATGGACAAGATCAGAGAAGCTCAGAAGACTGACAAGGAGATTGCCGAGATAAAGGAGAAGATGAGCAAAGGAAAAGCTAAAGGTTTTCGTGAGGATGAGCACGATACCTTATGGTTTGAGGACCGCATTTATGTGCCCAATGACCCAGAGATCAGGAAGTTGATTCTGCAGGAGGCCCATGATTCGCCGTATTCGATTCACCCAGGAAATATTAAGATGTATCTGGATTTGAAGGACACTTTCTGGTGGACCGGAATGAAGAAAGATATTGCGGAGTATGTAGCCATTTGTGATGTATGTCAGAGAGTGAAGGCAGAGCATCAGGAGCCAGCAGGATTGCTACAGCCATTGCCAATACCCGAATGGAAGTGGGATAAGCTAGGCATGGATTTTATCACAGGATTGCCTAGGACTCGTTTAGGCTATGACTCGATATGGGTTGTAGTTGATCGTTTGATGAAGGTAGCTCATTTCATCCCAGTGAAGACCACTTACACTAGTGCTAAGTTGCCGAAGATATACATGACCATGATCGTATGTCTGCATGGAGTTCCGAGGACCATTGTATCAGATAGAGGAACCCGGTTTACCTCAAAGTTCTGGAATCAGTTGCATGAAACTTTGGGTACCAGGCTAGAGTTCAGTACAACCTTTCATCCACAGACAGATGGACAGACCGAGAGAGTCAACCAGATTCTTGAGGACATGTTGAGAGCTTGTGCGCTAGATTATGGATCTAGTTGGGACAACAATTTGCCATATGCAGAGTTCTCTTACAACAACAATTATCAATCCAGTTTGAAGATGGCCCCTTTCGAAGCCTTGTATGGAAGGAGGTGTAGAACACCATTGTTGTGGGATGAAGTTGGAGACCGTTAGTTGTTTGGGCCAGATTTGATTAAAGAGTCTGAACAGAAGGTGAAGTTGACTCGCGATAGGCTCAAGGTAGCCCAGTCCAAGCAGAAGAGCTATGCAGATTCTAAACGCAAGGAGACAGTTAAGTCGGAGACAAAGTTTATCTTCGTGTATCTCCACTTCGAGGAGTTAAGCATTTTGGAGTTACAGGAAAGTTAGCGCCATGATTTGTGGGACCATACAATGTTTTGGAGCGTATGGGAGAAGTTGCTTACAAGCTGGAGTTACCCGAAGGATTGTCAGGAGTTCATGATGTGTTCCACGTTTCCCAGTTGAAGAAGTGCCACACAGAAATGGTTGATATACCGCTGAGAGATATAGTGCCGCTGGAAGTGATTCAGTTGGATAGCAATTTGACCTATGAGGAGAAACCAATTAAGATTCTCGAATTTGCCAGCCGAGTCACGGCAGCAAGGTTATCAAGTTTTGCAAAGTCCAGTGGAGCCACCATACCGAGGATGAAGCCACCTGGGAGCGAGAGGAAGATCTACAGAAGGACCACCCTCACTTATTTTCTAGCCAACCCGAATCTCGAGGGCGAGATTCATCTTAAGGGGGGTAGGTTTGTAACATCCCAAAATTTCAATTTGGAATGTTATACATTAGATCATCATTGCATATCATATTTTATTGCATATTGGCTTGATCCTAGAAATTTCACGCAACTAAAGGACCCACGGAGAGAGTTGGAGATTTCGTTATTGTCATATTTGAGTTTTCTCAAATTTTGAAAATAGGATCATTTGATTTTAATTATTTTTATCTTCGAATATTTCTTATACAAAAAAATAAAAGAGAGGGAATAAAATGAATTTCCCAAAATAAAGAAATATTGAGGATTTAATAATAAAATCAAAGAAGATTTTATTTTGGAGTTTATCGCTATTTTTATTTGAATTTAGGAAAATTGCATGTTTTTCAAAATTGCATTTTAGGGCCAACAAAATGTTCATCTCGTTCTAAATATTTTATTCCAACTGTGAAAATTTGTTTTGGCATTTTTAGAATTTTTATTTTATTTTCTAGTATTTATTTAAGTTTCGGCGGATTTTTTTTAAAAAAATTGTTCGGACTGACCGGGCCGAAGGCTAGCTGGCCCAGCCGCGCCACCGCCCCGTCCCGTGCCCGCACCTAACTCCGCCGGAGTCCGGGAGTCCGCCGCCGCCCCGGCGCCCCCTTCCCCAAGCCGACCCCGGCCCCCCTCTTTAAATACCCCCCCGCCCCGCCGCCACCAGCCCGTCCCGCCCCGTCGCCCGCAGCCACAGCAGCAGTAGCCGCCGCCGCCGCTTGCCGCGCCCGGCACCGCCGACGCCCGTCGCCGCCGATGCCCGCTCACGCGCCGCCACCGACGCCACCCAGCCCCGCCGGATCCCCGAGCCCCACCGGACCCGATGAGGTAGCCGCCGACGCCGATTTTTTTTATAAAATCGTTCGGGTTTTTTTTTTAAAAAAAGACCTAGATCCGTTTTTTTAGATCGGTTCGTCGGTTTTTTCTCGGTTTAGTTATTTTGCGGACGTTCGTTCGTATGTTCGTTTTAACGAATGGTTTTCGTCGTTTAGCCGCAGACAGCGAACGTTTGTTCGTTAGCCTGTTCGTCTGTTTTTCTTTTTCTCGGATTTTCCATGATTATTTCCGATCGCGATTTCTGATCCGATTTTCATTCTAGTATAACTTTTTGCTCGTTTATCGGAATCCGGTGATTCAAGCGCCCGGAGTTTCGTCTCGAAACCCTCTTTCCGTTTAACCAACTCAAACAAGTTTTTCCTACTGTAAAATTTGACTTAGGTCCAGATTAGTAAATGAAGCTTGTTTCTTTCGCCGTTTGACTTTTGTTGCTTCGTTTGATTTGGTTCTTTTTGCAAACCGGAGTTCTTAAGTTGAACCTTCTGATTAGATCTTTTATTTGAGTTTTACATGTGCATTAGATGAGTGCTTATTGTATGCTTGTTTGTTTGTGATAGAGTACCCGGAGTGCGCCGCTTGCTAATACGAGTCTCTAGGTTTCACGGATCATCAGCAAGGCAAATAACACTTTGATCATACCTCTTTACTACCCAATTTTATTGCATTAGACCAATCCTCAAACAATTGCATGATTAGGATCTGATTAATATGTGGGTTTTGGGAAGTAGATGAGGTAGAACCTATACCATATTTTATTATCAAACCTTTGGGAGTTACTTCTAGGTTTGCTTATATTGCTATGCTATGCTAGTAGACGTGGATTAGGTGAGTGTATCCAAGACAGGTGTGAGATTGTTAATTAATGGTTTACTTAAGGTGGCAACTTAATTCACATCTGGGTGGATTGAGGCACCTGGGAAACCCAGTGTTGCCTGTATTTTTGGAAATCCCGGGGTACCGTGTGATTCTCCTATGGACCGCTACCCAGGCTCAAAGGGATCATGAGATTATTCATGCTAGAAACTTCCGTGTGCAGCCGCAAGCTACTATGGGCTCTAGCATAGTTGATTAAGTCGTGTGAACTCTTACAGTGGTAGACTAGCAGATGTAGGGGAAAGTAGGTGTAACTGTCTACCCATCGTAAGGTGCAAGCGCTTCTGAAAAACTATGTCTCGGTCATCCGTTTCTCAAACACCATGTAGTGCGAGAATTCCAACGGAGGAGATCGAGTCTTGCGGGGGAAAGTGCGCAAACCTCTGCAGAGTGTATAAACTAGTCATGGTTAGCCGTGTCCCCGGTTATGGACGTTTTGAGTATCTAGTACCTGGATTATCATGTGAATCTCATCATGTTACTCTAATCAAATTTTGTTGGATTAATGTTGATGCTCAATTGGGATTGAGTTGGGTGAACCTTCTCAATCTTTAACAACCACCATGATAGTTAAATAAAATTTATTCCTTTGTTGTAGGGGAAAAATGGCTTTATGCAATACTGTAACCATAGAGCTTTCCACCAGCCATATATGCATGTAGTATAGCATTATCCTGTTCATTACTCTCTATGTGTTACATTGCCAGCATATTCCATGTGCTGACCCATTTTCGGGCTGCAATGTTCATGTTGCAAACTTTGCAGACGACGAGTAAGGTGCCTTAGGTCGTGGTCTTATACTCAGTGATGCCATTGGAGTTGATGGACTCGCTTTATCTTCCAAGCCTTCCGCTGTTATCGTTATTAGTTGGCCTTAAGCCATATTTATTGTAATAAGTTCTCTTTTGAGACATTCGATGTATTAAGTGTGTGATTGCTACTTTGTTATAAATCTTTCAAGTATTGTGTGTGTTGGGGATATACCCCGCGGTGTAAACCGGCCAGAAGTTAACCCGGCCGGACTTGGCGGTTTATTTGAGACCCCGCTGACGCTTGGCGGTTCACCGGCGACCCGTTTGGACCTGGCGGCTCACGACTCATTGGTAATCCGGCAGGCGGGTGCGAGGAGCGACAAGACCTAGTGGCCCAACAGGCGGTTCATGAAGGCCGGTTCATACTATGGTGGGCCGGTTTAAGAGGAAAGACATAAGGAATATTTGTCTTACAAGCAGTTAAGACCTGGACTTGTATCCGGTTTGTATTAGAGATAGACTAGTCCTAATCCTAATAGGACTCCACATGTAACCCGCCCCTTCAACATATATAAGGAGGGGCAGGGCTCCCCAAAAGAGGGACAAGCGACAAGCTACAAGCAAGAAGAAATAATCTTAGGGCTAGACACAAAGAGGAGAGCCGGTTTACGGCGACTCCCTCGTGATGATAATGATACCTAGCCTCAAACAACATGTAGGGTTTTTACCGGATGATGTTTCCCAGGGCCCGAAGCTGTCTAAATCCTTGTCTTGTGTTGCGTCTCTCGATTCCGCTCAACCCCTCTCAAGCTACCACATAGATGCGTTGGCCTCGCGACTAAGTCCTAACACTAAGGACATCTGACGTGACAAATCCACGACAGTTGGCGCCCACCGTGGGGCCGCGCACAGTGGTGTTGAGTTCTTGGAGGGATCTCGACCAGGGATCAAGAAGCTCGCAGTTTTGATCAGATAAAGAAGAGCCGGTTCTAAAAGGTTCGCATCATCTTCGAGTTCGTCAATCATGGGCGAAAGGATGCAATCTGTCCACCACCACAATCTTATGATCCGGCATATCACAGTTGTTCTTTCTGCGGTCGTAATCCACCTAGACCAAAGGAAATTCAATCTCCGTGGTTGCATTATCCTACAAGGGCACGCGAGTCCCAAGAAGATTCATCCCGGCGGCAGCAGGCAGAACCAAAAGAGCAAGTCACATCAATATACAGTAGCATATACGTCCAACCGGCGTCAAGCCAAGATCGATCTGGCAGGAGACCTCATCTGGTGGTACTACTTTTTCATAAAAGGGAAATCTGGCCCGTGAAAAAAGGAAGGGAAATCCACGACCCGAAGAGGGATATGGGACACGGACTCGGTTTGGCCTCGCTGGACGTAGGACATGGAATCGGTTTTGCCTCGCTGGCCACCGCACCGGCCTCGTTTCCACCTCTACCGCACGTCATCGCAGTCTTGAGTCGCCGCCTCCGTGGCTGGCCTCGCCTCACCCTCGTAGAGTCCCTAGGCCCAGCTCGCATCCGCCGCGGTTGACCCGGCCCTTCAAGAGCTAGAAGTGGCCCGCGTCAGTACAGGTATCCTTGGTGCACGAGGTCAGCAGTCACCGGTGAATCGGCCAGAAGCCAGTAGCACCAGGATCGCGTGTGCATGTCTGTTGTACTACCAGTACTACCTCAACCAAGACGATAATCAGATCTGCTCGTTCATTGGTTCCACTCTGCTACGCTGGAACCGTCGCGTTTAAACCGCCGCTGTCAGGGGAACGCCAGCTTCAAGTCCCGAGGGAATCGGTACCGCTGTTACTGTGTCCTACAAGATCTAAGGAATAAACCAACGTGACTAGTGCTGGTACTCCGTATTGGGCTCATTTTCTTCGGAGACCAGTTTGCATGAAGCACACATATGTGGAAACCAGCTACGCGCTAATGGCCATGCCCACATGCGTCCAAAAAAATAAATCAGGTGTTATTTCTCCTATGCACTTTCTTAGTATATTTTAATTACTCTGAGCACAACTACTTTGCTCTACGGTATTTTTTATATGCAGGAGAATTATTCATTACAAAGTGGTGTTATACCACGGATGCACGTTTGGCTGTACCGCGCGGCTTCACGGACAGGCGTGTCATGGTCCGGTTTACATCAACGCGCCGGCTGACTCGCCCGTCCGCGCCACAGTACATCGCCACAGACGACTCGCCCGCCCGCCCTCGCGACCGGTTCATGTGTCCGCGCCGGCTTACAACACCGTGGCCGACTCGCTGTCCTTGCAGGCTTACAAACATCGCGGCCGACTCACCCGTCCGCACCGGTTTACCACACCGCGGCCGGTTCACCCGTGAGCGATTTCAACTTAACCTAGTGATCATCAACTTCATGGCAGATTATTTCTGGCCTGGCACATCAGGTGATATCCATTTTCAATATATTTTATTGCACATATTATTTTTTGTCAAAAACAGTTTATCTTTGCCTTGGTCTGCAATATTGTTGATGCAGGACAATTGTTCACTACATCAAAACGACGCGATTAACTTGCCCGTCCGTGCCGGTTTACGACACCGGTGCCGATCTTCCCCGTCCACACCGGTTTACAATGTTGCGGTCGACTATTCTATCCGAGTCGCCTCTGATGCTGCGGTCGTATTTTTCGTCCGTCTCTCGCGGCCTGGTCTACATCAACATACCGGGCCGCACCTGTCTGCATGAGCTGTTTATTGAGTATGAGCAAGTCACAGCTTGGGTAGCCCGGTTTTTCTTTCAACAAATTGGAGGCAAATTATCATATACTATCAACCGCCATTTGCACTGGATGGCTCAATGGGCAGGCGCACAAGTCGCCGCCACTACAGTTTGGTTAACTTCAAATCGCCAGTTGGAAGGAACCATTGGCCGAGTTGCTGACACGGCTCATAAGGGATCATTTATAACCCGCCGCAGTCACCTCAACCTTCTTTGGATTTACATTGTGCTATCAACACCAATGATATACAAGTTATGTCGGTTTATATCATGGTCAAATATGAAGAGTTTCAAGCCAACTCCTCGAGTCACCTTGAGACTCGGGGGCTACGATGACATGACTCAGCAAATCTTGCTAGTTTCAGCAAATTTAAGAACCCCAGGATGATGGAGGGAAAGATAACCCGGTCCAGGAGGCTACTGTTATTTGAAGGCCGTCAGAAAATTTCCGGCTTAGAAAGTATATGACAGTTATAAAATCCCGGCTCAATGAAGAAGATCCGGGTCATCAGAAAGGATTCCGGTTTAAATTCCGGCTCAAGGGAAGTCAGTCTCATTAAAGCTCTCAAATATCTGGTTTACAATCTGGTTCAAGGGAAATCTGTTCTCCCACAAAGCTCTGAAGCGCCCAAATCCGGTTTAACAATGTCCGGTTCAAAAAGGAATTAACTTCTCGCAAGTTCGAGTTTAAAGACCGCCAGAAAATTTCCGGCTGAAAATGAAGATTCCGGTTTAAAATCCGGGTCAAGGGAAAGATGTCTCCCACAAAGCTTTGAAGCTCTCAATATCTGGTTCAAGATCCCGGTTCAAGAAGAATTTATCTCTTGCAAAAAAGTTAAAAATTGCCGAAGAGGACCTACTGCCATGATGGGCGGTTCAAACATGGGTATCTTGCCTTATTGGCCTAACATATTATTGATCACATAGGGGCTTCTGCTTCATAAAGCGGGGTCTTTGTTCTTTTTTTACATCATGCGTGGTTACACGGAGGTTCTGTCTTAAAGCGGCCTCCGGTTTACCCCTTGAAATTTGCTTTTAAAAAAAGTTTTGTGATATCACTTGGGGCCTTGGTCGTGTCCGAACCAATGCGACACCTTTTGATAGGCGAAAGCCACCAGATCACTTGGGGACATGGTCAAGTCTGAACCAGTCACGCCTCTTGATCGGCCTAAGGCCATAGAGTCACTTGGGGGCTTGGTCGAACCCAAACCATTGCCACGCCACTTGATCGGCATAATGCCACGATTTCAGTTGGGGACCTGGCTGACTTGAACCATAGCTACACCTTATTGGGAGCTTGGTCGTGTCCGACCATGGTAACACCATCCGATCGGCTCAGTAAAGCCTCTTTTTGCAAATGGTCTTATCATTGCCTTTGCTTCCCTATTTTTTTATAACTGTTATTTGATTTTTGTTGCGTTTTTAAACCGACATTATTAATCCGTTTCAAACTGTCAATTACAAATTGGCGGAACACGGTCAAATCTTAATCCGAAGGCCATCTGCCCGGTTTGATTTTCTGTTACCATCCTATTATGGAGTAAACCGGTGTTTATCAACCCGACTTGACTTTCAATTACAAGTTGTTAATACAGGATCAAGTTATAATCCGGAGACTATCAGCCCGGTCTGGTTTGACTGCGATTCGCTAGTATTATATATGGTTAAACCGGTGTTTATCACAACCCGGTACGGTTTATCATCAACCGGCACAGTACGAAAGGAGTTATCATTACTCAAGATTGGGGTTATCACTCTTACTACAAAAACTTGGTAAAACCAGCAATGTGATTCAAAATCACAGGTATGATATATTTCAAATTTGATTATTCTTGACCCGTCCAGCGGTAAACCGCCAGGACACTTTAAACTTGTTGTGTACAGAAACAGGTTGAATAAAGCATGATTATAAATCACTGACGTTTATTAAACCGGCCTGGCTTTCGACTATGTGTCGCCATTATGATGATAAATTATTCGGTGTTTGTTAAACCGGTCTGGCTTTAAGACGATAAGTCGCCAGTATATGATGAAAAATTACCCGGTGTTTATTAAACCGGCCTGGCTTTGGACTATACGTCGCCAGTATATATTTGGATTGCGCCATTGGAATCATGCGCTTATAAATGATTGGGTTATATTATTCAAATAGCCAAACTTGGCTGAATTTTCATTATGATATTGGATGAATTTTTCATACCGGATTATATTATCTTGAATAGCCAACATGGCTGGATTTCCATTATGGTTATCAATAACCAGTATTATGATTAAGGTTTTCAAAGTTGCTTTAGCGCAATGGCTATCATATTATCAATAGATATAATTTATTCTACAATTGAAGGAATAGTCCCGAGTTGCTGCAGGCATACAACCCGGCACTTGGGGGCTACATTATTGAAGACCCGACTCATTATATCATAGTGAGCCGGCCCTTGGGGGCTACCAAGTGCTCCTGTCAACAATTCAAGGTACAAAGCTTTTTTATCCATTATATTGAAGGGTCCACTGCTCAGTTGGTAAAGCACAAGGCTCTTCACCTTGTGGACGTGGATTCAAGCCCCATGATGGGGGTTACATCATATGATGTTATTTTCATTAAAGTATATATCAAGTCCCAGCTCATTATTGCATAATGACCCGGTCCTTGGAGGCTCCACTGGTCAAAGTTTTTATGAGTAAGACAATTACAAGTCCCAGGTTGCTGCAAGCATGACAACCCGGCACTTGGGGGCTACATAATATGGAGTATTCAGTTTTTACTAAGTGACCGGGATGAACAACATGGATTTCTTCTTAAGTGGCGGTATTTATATTGGATCAAGTCTTAAGCCATCACTTTGTTCTGCTCAAGACTTGGGGGCTACAGGTATTATATTATTATTGAAGAAATATTGTCAAATTCTCTGATTGAGCAAACTAGGTTGACCCGGCGTCACCAATCATTATGACCCTGTGGCTGCAACCCGGCGTCATTAATAATCATGAACCGGCATTGGCAACAATCATGAACCGGTGTCTGCAACAATCATGACTCGAAATTATCAAGTTTTTGTAACCCGACAGTCTTTGGCAATGATAAAACCGGCAAGTTCGGCATCTTCAAACCGATTGAATGTCAGATGAGTATTTCAAGACCAATATTTCTTAAACCGGCGCTTTGGAAGCCGACTCAAGTGGATTATTCTTCACAATATTTTTTCTATAAGAAGCCAACATCAGCAATTTGAGTATGAAGCTGGTTATTGACCCGGATTTTCTAGAAGGAGGAAATGACAAAGGACTTAGGAACGATCAGGTGCCGGTCTACAAGAATTCTTAACCCGGAGCACAATTTGCCAATTTGTTCTGGTGTTTATTTTGTAGCATAAATTTACCATGGATAAATCCAAGCTAAACATGGGGGCTAATGTCGGGGATATACCCCGCGGTGTAAACCGGCTAGAAGTTAACCCGGCTGGACTTGGCGGTTTATTTGAGACCCCGCTGACGCTTGGCGGTTCACCGGCGACCCGTTTGGACCTGTGGTTCACGACTCATTGGTAATCCGGCAGGCGGGTGCGAGGAGCGACAAGACCTGGTGGCCCAACAGGCAGTTCATGAAGGCCGGTTCATACTATGGTGGGCCGGTTTAAGAGGAAAGACATAAGGAATATTTGTCTTACAAGGAGTTAAGACCTGGACTTGTATCCGGTTTGTATTAGAGATAGACTAGTCCTAATCCTAATAGGACTCCACATGTAACCCGCCCCTTCAACATATATAAGGAGGGGCAGGGCTCCCCAAAAGAGGGACAAGCGACAAGCTACAAGCAAGAAGAAATAATCTTAGGGCTAGACACAAAGAGGAGAGCCGGTTTACGGTGACTCCCTCGTGATGATAATGAGACCTAGCCTCAAACAACATGTAGGGTTTTTACCGGATGATGTTTCCCGGGGCCCGAAGCTGTCTAAATCCTTGTCTTGTGTTGCGTCTCTCGATTCCGCTCAACCCCTCTCAAGCTACCACATAGATGCGTTGGCCTCGCGACTAAGTCCTGACACTAAGGACATCTGACGTGACAAATCCACGACAGTGTGTGTCAGCATTACCGATCCAGGGATGACACTGATGCACAGAGATCAGACTGTTTGAGGTCTGGTCGCTACATGCTGCTACTGAAAATTATTATGAGGGAGGAACATATGCTTGTAGGAATTGCAATAATATCAAATTTCCTCTCTATGTATTGAAAATCTTGAAGCTATGCTTGTTTTACCTTCCTATGCTAGTTGATTCCTGTTCCCATAAGTTGTTTGCTCACAAAATCCCTATGCATAGGAAGTGGGTTAGACTTAAATGTGTTATTCATATCCTTCATGATGCTCCCATTGTGTTTCAATTCTTATCTTTTATGTGAGCATCATTGTCATCATCATGCTTAGCTAGAAAGGCATTAAAGAAAAGCGCTTGTTGGGATACAACCCAGTATTTACCTTTATTGTTTTTGTGTGTCCACATGATTATGCTACTGTAGTAATCATGTTTTATAGCTTTTGTTTCAATAAAGTGCCAAGTAACACCTTTAGGATAGCTTACGGTGATAGTTGTGTTGATCCTGCTGAAAATCAGAAATTTTTGCACCCCGTAAATTAGTTTTGGTAATTCACAGAAACGTGCTTTTGATCTGATTCTTTTTCTCTCTGGATTGGTACACAAATTTATCAGGTTGTCTTAATTTGGTAGGATTTTTGGAGTCACATAAGTATTCGAATGATACATATTACTACAGACTTTTCTGTTTTTGACAGATTCTGTTTTCTATGTGTTGT
Organism: Triticum aestivum; assembly: GCF_018294505.1. Lineage (NCBI taxonomy): Eukaryota > Viridiplantae > Streptophyta > Magnoliopsida > Poales > Poaceae > Triticum > Triticum aestivum. The sequence continues at coordinate 418,961,885 of NC_057801.1, read as the reverse complement.
TTGCTTATTTTGATGAATCTATGAGTAGTATCGGAGGGTACGAACCATAGAGAAGTTGTAATACAGTAGTTATTACACCAATATGAATTTAGAATGAGTTCACAACAGTACCTAAGTGGTAATTTATTTTCTTATACTAACGGAGCTTACGAGTTTTCTGTTGAGTTTTGTGTTGTGAAGTTTTCAAGTTTTGGGTAAAGATTCAATGGACTATGGAATAAGGAGTGGCAAGAGCCTAAGCTTGGGGATGCCCAAGGCACCCCAAGGTAATATTCAAGGACAACCAAGAGTCTAATCTTGGGGATGCCCTGGAAGGCATCCCCTCTTTCGTCTTCGTTCATCGGTAACTTTACTTGGAGCTCTATTTGTATTCACCACATGATATGTGTTTTGCTTGGAGCGTCTTGTATGATATTAGTATTTGCTTTTTAGTTTTCAACAATCATTCTTGCTGTACACACCTTTTGGGAGAAGCCCACTTGATTGGAATTTATTAGAATACTCTATGTGCTTCACTTATATCTTTTGAGCTAGATAGTTTTTCCTCTAGTGTTTCACTTATATCTTTTGAGCTAGATAGTTTTTGCTCTAGTGCTTCACTTATATATTTTAGAGCATGACAGTGGCTTAGTTTTGTAGAAATTGCTAGTCTCTCATGCTTCAGTTATATTATTTTGAGAATCTCTTAGAACAACATGGTATTTGCTATGGTTATAAAATTGGTCCTAGAATGGTAGGCATCCAAGTTGGGTATAATAAAAACTATCATAGAAAGTGAATTGGATGCTATGATCAATTTGATACTTGATAATTGTTTTGAGATATGGAGGTGGTAATATTAAAGTCATGCTAGTTGGGTGATTATGAATTTAAAGAATACTTGTGCTAAAGGTTGTGATTCCCGTAGCATGCACGTATGGTGAACCGCTTTGTGGTGAAGTTGGAGCACAATTTTATTTATTGATTGTCTTCCTTATGAGTGGCGGTCGGGGATGAGCGATGGTCTTTTCCTACCAATCTACCCCCCTAGGATCATGCGCGTAGTGCTTTGTTTTCAATGACTTGTAGATTTTTGCAATAAGTGCATGAGTTCTTTATGACTAATGTTGAGTCCATGGATTATACGCACTCTCACCCTTCCACCATTGCTAGCCTCTCTTGTGCCGTGCAACTTTCGCCGGTACCATACACCCACCATATACCTTCCTCAAAACAGCCACCATACCTACCTCTTTTGGCATTCCCATAGCCATTCCGAGATATATTGCCATGCAACTTTCCACCGTTCTGTTTATATGACACGCATCATCATTGTCATATTGCTCTTTGCATGATCATGTAGTTGACATCGTATTTGTGGCAAGGACACCTTCATAATTTTCATATGATTCACTGCATATCCCGGTACACCACCGGAGGCATTCATATAGAGTAAGTATTGAGTTGTAATCTTGAGTTGTAAGTAAATAAAAGTGTGCTGATCTTCATTATTAGAGCATTGTCCCAGTGAGGAAAGGATGATGGAGACTATGATTCCCCCACAAGTTGGGATGAGACTTTGGGCTTTATAAGAAAAAAATAGAAAAAAGGGGGGGAAGGCCAAATAAAAAAAAGTGGAACGGCCAAAAAAAAGAGAAAAATGAAATGAGAGAAAAAGAGAGAAGGGACAATGCTACTATCCTCTTTACCACACTTGTGCTTCAAAGTAGCACCATGATCTTCATGATAGAGAGTCTCCTATGTTGTAACTTTCATATACTAGTGGGAATCTTCATTATAGAACTTGGCTTGTATATTCCAATGATGGGCTTCCTCAAAGTGCCCTAGGTCTTCGTGAGCAAGCGAGCTGAATGCACACCCACTTAGTTTCTTTTATTGAGCTTTCATACACTTATAGCTCTAGTGCATCCGTTGCATGGCAATCCCTACTCACTCACATTGATATCTATTAATGGGCATCTCCATAGCCCGTTGATACGCCTAGTTGATGTGAGACTATCTTCTCCTTTTTGTCTTCTCCACAACCACCATTCTATTCCACATATAGTGCTATGTCCATGGCTCATGCTCATGCATTGCGTGAAAGTTGAAAAAGTTTGAGATTACTAAAGTATGAAACAATTTCTTGGCTTGTCATCGGGGTTGTGCATGATTAAATACTTTGTGTGATGAAGATAGAGCAACAGCCAGACTATATGATTTTGTAGGGATAACTTTCTTTGGCCACGTTATTTTGAGAAGACATGATTGCTTGATTAAGTATGCTTGAAGTATTACTATTTCTTATGTCAATATGAACTTTTATTTTGAATCATTTGGATCTGAACATTCATTCCACAATAAATAAAATTACATTGAGAATTATGCTAGGTAGCATTCCACATAAAAAAATCTGTTTTATCATTTACCTACTCGAGGACGAGCAAGAATTAAGCTTGGGGATGCTTGATACGTCTCCAACGCATCTATAATTTTTGATTGTTCCATGCTATTATATTACCCGTTTTGGATGTTTATGGGCTTTATTATACACTTTTATATTATTTTTGGGACTAACCTATTAACCGGAGGCCCAGCCCATATTACTGTTTTCTTGCCTATTTCAGTGTTTCGAAGAAAAGGAATATCAAACGGAGTCCAAACGGAATGAAACCTTCGGGAAACTTATTTTTGGAACAGAAGCAATCCAGGGAACTTTGAGTGCAAGCCAGGGAAGCTTCAAGGAGGCCACGAGATAGGGGGGAGCGCCCACCCCCCTGGGCGCGCCTTCCACTCTCGTGGGCCCCTCGTGGCTCCCCTGACCGACTTCTTTCGCCTATATATTCCCATATACCCTAAAAACATCGAAGCACAAGATAGATTGGGAGTTCCGCCGCCGCAAGCCTCTGTAGCCACCAAAAACCTCTCGGAAGCCCGTTCCGGCACCCTGCTGGAGGGGGGATCCCTCACCGGTGGCCATCTTCATCATCCCGACGTTCTCCATGACGAGGAGGGAGTAGTTCACCCTCGGGGCTGAGGGTATGTACTAGTATCTATGTGTTTGATCTCTCTCTCTCTCTCTCTCGTGTTCTCTCAATGGCACGATCTTGATGTATCGTGAGCTTTGCTATTATAGTTGGATCTGATGATGTTTCTCCCCCTCTACTCTCTTGTAATGGATTGAGGTTTTCCTTTGAAGTTATCTTATTGGATTGAGTCTTTAAGGATTTGAGAACACTTGATGTATGTCTTGTCGTGCTTATCTGTGGTGACAATGAGATATTCACGTGATCTACTTGATGTATGTTTTGGTGATCAACTTGCGGGTTCAATGAACTTATGCATAGGGGTTGGCACACATTTTCATCTTGACTCTCCGGTAGAAACTTTGGGGCACTCTTTGAAGTACTTTGTGTTGGTTGAATAGATGAATCTGAGATTGTGTGATGCATATAGTATAATCATGCTCACGGATACTTTAGGTGACAATGGAGTATCTAGGTGACATTAGGGTTTTGGTTGATTTGTGTCTTAAGGTGTTATTCTAGTATGAACTCTATGATAGATTGAACGGAAAGAATAGCTTCATGTTATTTTACTACGGACTCTTGAATAGATAGAACAGAAAGGATAACTTTGAGGTGGTTTCATACCCTACCATAATCTCTTTGTTTGTTCTCCGCTATTAGTGGCTTTGGAGTGACTCTTTGTTGCATGTTGAGGGATAGTTATATGACCCAATTATGTTATTATTGTTGAGAGAACTTGCACTAGTGAAAGTATGAACCCTATGCCTTGTTTCCTACCATTGCAATACCGTTTATGCTCACTTTTGTCATTAGTTGCCGAGCTGTTTTTATATTTTCAGATTACAAATACCTATATCTACTATCCATATTGCACTTGCATCACCATCTCTTCGCTGAACTAGTGCACCTATACAATTTACCATTGTATTGGGTGTGTTGGGGACACAAAAGACTCTTTGTTATTTGGATGCAGGGTTGTTTGAGAGAGACCATCTTCATCCTATGCCTCCCACGGATTGATAAACCTTAGGTCATCCACTTGAGGGAAATTTGCTACTGTCCTACAAACATCTGCACTTGGAGGCCCAACAACGTCTATAAGAAGAAGGTTGCATAGTAGACATCAGTGACGTGAATGGGGCCAGCCCGCCAGACAGAGCTCAACCATTGGGTTTGTCGATGCTGCAGGGACGGACCCGAGCACAACGCCGTGCCCAGTCTTCTCATGCAACAATCCTAAAGAAAGGCAACCGGTGTGTGGGTCCTGCGGCGGCGAGGCACCGTGCCGCGCGCCCTAACTTATCCGCTCACGATTATCTCATGCGACAACAAGGAACCAAGGACACGGAAGGTGACGTACACGGGGCTGGCCCGCAAGATAGAGCTCAACACTTGGGTTTAGTGACGCTAGAGGGACGGACCCGAGCACAGACGTCGTGCCGGTTCTTAATCGTGAGGCGGGTTTGTGAGGGCGCACGACGTTCGTGGTGGCGAAGCACCGTACATGCAGGTAATAATATAAAGCAACTCATGAAAGGGTGAAGCCAGTTCTGATAGATGCGCAAAATGATACATGCTGCAGGGGCGGACCCGTGCAGCTTGAGGATAATGCAGCCCGAGGGGCGCTCTCAACTTAACAAACTAAAAAGTCACCTGGTACCGTTGGGGTAGAAGTGTTGAAGTAACTCGAGATGCGCGCCATAGAAGTTGCTCCTCATGAGCCAGCAGGCTCCTGAGGCCCAGGGGGTCCAGAGGTTCCGGCTCCTCCTCCGTCAGGATCTCCACACCGGCCAACCTGGGACGGCCAAAAGAGCTCCTGAGAAGCAGCCCTGTTGAGGCCTGGGATGTTGGTGCATACGTGTAGTTCGCCGCTCATGTCCTGGGCGGCAGCTGCACCAAGCAACGCGGGTCGGCGCTCACCATGCATGGCCCGCGCCTCCTGAAGATCTTGATTGCACTGGTGATGAACGCCTGAGCGCTTGGTGCTTCACGCCATGTGCCTTGCTGTCGGAAGCGCGCGTTGAAGCACGCCTCCACATGGTGCACAAACGCCTCCCTCATGATGCTGGCCAGGTCAGAGGACCTCCAGAGGAGAGCCCCCGATCCCAACCTGAGGGGGGCATCGGGCGCGCCTTCCTATGCAAGAGGGAAAGACGCCCCAGCAGAGGGTGCGGGGCTTGAAGCGCGATCATCGGGCGCCCCAGCCTCCTGAGGGCCCCTGAGGAGGAGCTGCTTCTTCTTCTTTGGGACGGCCTCAGGAGGATCCTTGACACCCTCGCCATTTGGGTTCTCGACCGCCGCGGCCTGGTAGGCACGCTCAAGGGAGCACACCGCGTCCTTCTCATCGCAGGCGACTATGATGATGCCGTTGCTCCCTGGCATCTTGAGGACGTTGTAGCCATGGTGAGTCGCTTCCATGAACTTGGCCAGGGCCGGGTACCCAAGGATGGCGTTGTACGGAAGGTGAATGTGAGCAACATCGAAGTCGATGAGCTCGATGCGGTAGTTTTCGCGGTTGCCGAAGGTGACGGGGAGACGGATCTGCCCTATGGGGTGGGTAGAGCCATCGGTCACTCCTGAGAATGGCTTGGTGGGCAGAAGCTGGTGTACGACACCTAGATCCTGTCAAATGTCTCGACGGAGAAGACATTGAGCCCCGCGCCACCATCGACGAGTGTCTTGGGGACGAGGATGTTGCTGATGGTTGGTGAGCAGAGCATCGGGAGCACACCCGTAGTGGCAGCGCACTTGAGCTGGTTCGAGGAGTCGAAGGTGATGGAATACTTGGACCACCTGAGTGGACGCTGATAACCCACAAGTATAGGGGATTGCTACCTCTTGAGCACTGCGTTGGATTTCCCCGAAAAGGAGAGGACGATGCAGCAAAGTAGCGTAAGTATTTCCCTCAGTTTTTGAGAACCAAGGTATCGATCCAGTAGGAGACCATGCACAAGCCCCTCGTACCTACACAAAACGATAGCAACTTGCAACCAACGCTTAGGGGTTGTCAATCCCTTCACGGTCACTTACGAGAGTGAGATCTGATAGAGATAATATTTTTGGTATTTTTGATAGATAGATGGAAAGTAAAAAGTAAAAGGCAAAGTAAAAACAAAGCAAGTAAATAAAGTGATAGAGATTGATATGATGAGAATAGACCCGGGGGCCATAGGTTTCACTAGTGGCTTCTCTCAAGAGCATAGATATTCTACGATGGGTGAACAAATTACTGTTGAGCAATTGACAGAATTGAGCATAGTTATGAGTATATCTAGGCAATGATCATGTATATAGGCATCACGTCCACAACAAGTAGATCGAAATGATTCTGCATCTACTACTATTACTCCACTCATCGACTGCTATCCAGCATGCATCTAGAGTATTAAGTTAAAAATAGAGTAACGCCTTAAGCAAGATGACATGATGTAGAGGGATAAATTCATGCAATATGATAAAAAAACATCTTGTTATCCTCGATGGCAACAATACAATACGTGCCTTGCAACTCCTTCTGTCACTGAGTAAGGACACTGCAAGATTGAACCCAAAGCTAAGCACTTCTCCCATTGCAAGAACTACCAATCTAGTTGGCCAAACCAAAAAGGATAATTCGAAGAGACTTGCAAAGATAACTCAATCATACATAAAAGAATTCAGAGAAGAATCAAATATTTTCCATAGATAATACTGGATCATAAACCCACAATTCATCGGTCTCAACAAACACACCGCAAAAAGAAGATTACATCGAATAGATCTCCACGAGAGAGGGGGAGAACATTGTATTGAGATCCAAAAAGAGAGAACAAGCCATCTAGCTACTAGCTATGGACCCGAAGGTCTGAAGTAAACTACTCACACTTCATCAGAGGGGCTATGGTGATGATGTAGAAGCCCTCCATGGTGGATGCCCCCTCCGGCGGAGCTCCGGAACAGGCCCCAAGATGGGATCTCGTGGATACAGAAGGTTGCGGCGGTGGAATTAGGTTTTTGGCTCCTGTTCTGGTCGTTCGGGGATACGTAGGTATATATAGGAGGAAGGAGTACGTCGGTGGAGCGTCGAGGGGACCACGAGGTAGGGGAGCGCGCCCAGGGGGCGCGCCCTCCACCCTCGTGACCGCCTCAAGCACTGCTTGAAGTAGGGTCCAAGTCTCCTGGATCATGTTCCGTTGGAAAATCACGATCCCGAAGGTTTCATTCCGTTTGGACTCCGTTTGCTATTTTGTTTCTTCGAAATACCAAAAAAGGCAAAAAACAACAATTCTGGGTTGGGCCTCCGGTTAATAAGTTAGTCCCAAAAATAATATAAAAGTGGAAAATAAAGCCCAATATAGTCCAAAACAGTAGATAAAGTAGCATGGAGCAATAAAAAATTATAGATACGTTGGGGACGTAACAGGCATCCCCAAGCTTAATTCCTGCTCGTCCCCGAGTAGGTAAATGATAAGAAAGAATTTTTGATGCGGAGTGATACTTTGGCATAATTTCAATGTAAATCTTCTTAATTGTGATATGAATATTTAGATCCGAAAGATTCAAGACAAAAGTTCATATTGACACAAAAATAATAATACTTCAAGCATACTAATCAAAGCAATCATGTCTTCTCAAAATAACATGGCAAAAGAAAGTTCATCCCTACAAAATCATATAGTTAGGATATGCTTCATTTTCGTCACACAAAGATGTTCCCAACTTCTATACCCCCGATGACAAGCCAAGAAATTGTTTCATACTTAAATAATCTCAAACTTTTTCAACCTTCACACAATACATGAGCGTGAGCCATGGATATAGCACTATGGGTGGAATAGAATATGATGATGGGGATTGTGTGGAGAAGACAAAAAAGGAGAAAGTCTCACGTTGACGAGGCTAATCAACGGGCTATGGAGATGCCCATCAATTGATGTCAACATGAGGAGTAGGGATTGCCATGCAACGGATGCACTAGAGCTATGAATGCTCAACAAAAGAAAACTAGTGGGTGTGCATCCAACTCGCTTGCTCATGAAGACCTAGGGCATTTGAGGAAGCCCATCGTAGGAATATACAAGCCAAGTTATATAATGAAAAATTCCCACTAGTATGAAAAGGACAACTTTATGAGACTCACTACATGAAGAACGAGGTGCTACTTTGAAGCACAATATAAGAGACTCACTATATGAAGAACAAGGTGCTACTTTGAAGCACAAGTGTGGAAAAAGAGATAGTAGCATTGCCCTTTTTTTGGGCCTTTCTTTTTTTCTTTTGGCCTTTCTTTTTTTATTTGGGCAATGCTCTAATAATGATGATCATCACACTTCTATTGATTACAACATAAAGATTACAACTCGAAACTTAGAACAAGATATGACTCTATATGAATGCCTCCGGTGGTGTACCGGGATGGTGCAATGAATCAAGAGTGACATGTATGGAAAATAATGCGTGGTGGGTTTGCCACAAATACGATGTCAACTACATGATCATGCAATGGCAATATGACAAAAGTAATGTATGTCATGATGATGATGGTGGAAGTTGCATGGCAATATATCTCGGAATGGCTATGGAAATGCCATGATAGGTAGGTACGGTGGCTGTTTTGAGGAAGATATAAGGAGGTTTATGTGTGATAGAGCATATCGTATCATGGGGTTTGGATGCACCGGCGAAGTTTGCACCAACTCTCAAGGTGAGAAATGGCAATGCATGGTACCGAAGAGGCTAGCAAAGGCGGAAGGGTGAGAGTGCGTATAATCCATGTACTCAACATTAGTCAAAAGAACTCATATACTTATCGCAAAAATTTAGAAGTCATCAAAAATCAAGTACTACGTGCATGCTCCTAGGGGGATAGATTGGTAGGAAAAGACCATTGCTCGTCCCCGACCGCCACTCATTAGTATGCACAAGCCAGGTACACTTCATGTTTCAAATTTGTTACACAACTTTAACCATACGTGCATGCTATGGGACTTGCAAACTTCAACACAAGTATTTCTCAAATTCATAATCACCCAACTAGCACGACTTTGATATTATCACCTCCATATCTCAAAACAATTATCAAGCATCAAACTTATCTTAGTATTCAACGCACTCAAAAGAAAGTTTCACATATCTTGAACACCAAGTATATTAACATTAAGCAAATTACCATGCTATTAATGACTCTCAAAATAATCTAAGTGAAGCATGAGAGATCAATAGTTTCTTTCAAACAAATCCACCACCATGCTCTAAAAGATCTAAGTGGAGCACTAGAGCAAAAATTATCACGCTCAAAAGATATAAGTGAAGCGCTATGAGCAAAACTATCAAGCTCAAAGGATATAAGTGAAGCACATAGAGTATTCTAATAAATTCCAAATCATGTATGGCTCTCTAAAAAGGTGTGTACAGCAAGTATGATTGTGGTAGACTAACAAGCAAAGACGCAAATAATACAAGACGCTCCAAGCAAAACACATATCATGTGGTGAATAAAAATATAGCTCCAAGTAAATTACCGATGGAACTGGACGAAAAGAGGGGATGCCTTCCGGGGCATCCCCAAGCTTTGACTTTTTGGTGTCCTTGGATTATCTTGGGGTGCCATGGGCATCCCCAAGCTTAGGATCTTGCCACTCCTTGTTCCATAATCCATTAAAAGAATTCACCCAAAACATGAAAACTTCACAACACAAAACTCAACAGAAACCTCGTGAGCTCTGTTAGAGAAAGAAAACAAAAGACTACTTCAAGGTACTGTAATGAACTCATTCTTTATTTATATTGGTGTTAAACCTACTGTATTCCAACTTATCTATGGTTTATAAACTATTTTACTAGCCATAGATTCATCAAAATAAGCAAACAACACACGAAAAACAGAATCTGTCAAAAACAGAACAGTCTGTAGCAATCTATAACTAACGCAAACTTATGGAACTCTAAAAATTCTAAAAAAATAGGAAGTCCTGGAAAATTTGTTTATTGAACAGCATCAAAAAGAATCAACGCAAAAGCACGTTCCTGTGATTTAACAAAATTATATTCGTGTGTGCAAAGTTTCTGTTTTTCAGCAGAATCAAATCAACTATCATCGTAGGTTATCCTATAGGTTCTACTTGGCAGAAACACTAATTAAAACATAAAACCACATCCAAACAGAAGGTAGATGGATTATTTATTCCTAAACAGAAGCAAAAACAAAAAATACAAAATAAAATTGGGTTGCCTCCCAACAAGCGCTATCGTTTAACGCCCCTAGCTAGGCATAAAAGCAAGGATAGATCTAGGTATTGCCATCTTTGATTTTCATTTTTCTAGCGGAGTCATGCTCGAATATGGGAGGTTCTTTACGCTTCCCTTCATATTCGGAAATTTTTAGATCTAAAGAATCCAACCACTTACAAAGAGTAATCAACATATTCATGCGGTGAAGATTTTCGCTAACACTTTTAAGAGGCTCAAGAGACTTTTGTAAAAAAAATTGTTACTTCGCAAATCTTCTCAAACACTTGGGTTTCTTCCTGGGTAGGATGAGATCCTCCCTTTTGGGGTAGTGTTCCCACTATTCCCTCTATAATTTCATGCGCAATACTGGGATCAATCTCAATGAAATTTCCCTTGGCAATGCAATCCAAGAGTTGTCTATGCGTCATATTTAACCCAACATAAAAATTGCGAAGAAGAATTCTAAAGTTCACCTCTAAGGTGCACTTACGATAAGATTCCATCATCCTATACCAAGCATCTTTTAAGTTTTCTCCTTGCCTTTGCTTGAAGTGAAGAACTTCAAACTCGGGAGACATAGGAGCGGATAAGGAATTAGACATAATGACAAACAAGCAAACTAACACACGAGCAAACAGAAAGGCAACAGGAAAGAGAGGAGGAGATTGGGAAAGAGAGGGCAAATAAAACGGCAAGGGTGAAGTGGGGGAGAGGAAAACGAGAGGCAAATGGCAAATAATGTAATGCGAGAGACAGGGATTGCAATGGGTACTTGGTATGGTTGACTTGCTTGCGTGAGCCTCCCCGGCAACGGCGCCAGAAATTCTTCTTGCTACCTCTTGAGCACTGCGTTGGATTTCCCCGAAGAGGAGAGGATGATGCAGCAAGGTAGCGTAAGTATTTCCCTCAGTTTTTGAGAACCAAGGTATCAATCCAGTAGGAGACCACGCACAAGCCCCTCGTACCTACACAAAACAATAGCAACTCGCAACCAACGCTTAGGGGTTGTCAATCCCTTCACGGTCACTTACGAGAGTGAGATCTGATAGAGATAATATTTTTGGTATTTTTGATAGATAGATGGAAAGTAAAAAGTAAAAGGCAAAGTAAAAACAAAGCAAGTAAATAAAGTGATAGAGATTGATATGATGAGAATAGACCCGGGGGCCATAGGTTTCACTAGTGGCTTCTCTCAAGAGCATAGATATTCTACGGTGGGTGAACAAATTACTGTTGAGCAATTGACAGAATTGAGCATAGTTATGAGTATATCTAGGCAATGATCATGTATATAGGCATCACGTCCACAACAAGTAGATCGAAACGATTCTGCATCTACTACTATTACTCCACTCATCGACCGCTATCCAGCATGCATCTAGAGTATTAAGTTAAAAACAGAGTAACGCCTTAAGCAAGATGACATGATGTAGAGGGATAAATTCATGCAATATGATAAAAAAACATCTTGTTATCCTCGATGGCAACAATACAATACGTGCCTTGCAACTCCTTCTGTCACTGAGTAAGGACACTGCAAGATTGAACCCAAGGCTAAGCACTTCTCCCATTGCAAGAACTACCAATCTAGTTGGCCAAACCAAAAAGGATAATTCGAAGAGACTTGCAAAGATAACTCAATCATACATAAAAGAATTCAGAGAAGAATCAAATATTTTCCATAGATAATACTGGATCATAAACCCACAATTCATCGGTCTCAACAAACACACCGCAAAAAGAAGATTACATCGAATAGATCTCCACGAGAGAGGGGGAGAACATTGTATTGAGACCCAAAAAGAGAGAACAAGCCATCTAGCTACTAGCTATGGACCCGAAGGTCTGACGTAAACTACTCACACTTCATCAGAGGGGCTATGGTGATGATGTAGAAGCCCTCCGTGGTGGATGCCCCCTCCAGTGGAGCTCCGGAACAGGCCCCAAGATGGGATCTCATGGATACAGAAGGTTGCGGTGGTGGAATTAGGTTTTTGGCTCTTGTTCTGATCGTTCGGGGATACGTAGGTATATATAGGAGGAAGGAGTACGTCGGTGGAGCGTCGAGGGGCCCACGAGGTAGGGGGCGCACCCAGGGGAGGGGCGCGCCCTCCACCCTTGTGACCGCCTCAGGCACTGCTTGGAGTAGGGTCCAAGTCTCCTGGATCACGTTCGGTTAGAAAATCACGATCCCGAAGGTTTCATTCCGTTTGGACTCCGTTTGATATTCTGTTTCTTTGATATACTGAAAAAGGCAAAAAACAACAATTCTGGGCTGGGCCTCCGGTTAATAGGTTAGTCCCAAAAATAATATAAAAGTGAAAAATAAAGCCCAATATAGTCCAAAACAGTAGATAAAGTAGCGTGGAGCAATAAAAAAATTATAGATACGTTGGAGACGTATTAGGGATCGCAACAGTTTTCGAGGGTAGAGTATTCAACCCAAATTTATTGATTCGACACAAGGGGAGCCAAAGAATATTCTCAAGTACTAGCAGTTGAGTTTTCAATTCAACCACACCTGGATAACTTATTATCTGCAGCAAAGTATTTAATAGCAAAGTAGTATGGAAGTAACGGTAACGGTGGCAAAAGTAACAGTAGCAGTTTTGTAGTAATTGTAACAGTAGCAACCGTAAAGTAAATAAGCAAAGCACAATATGTGAAAAGCCCGTAGGCATTGGATCAGTGATGGATAATTATGTCGGATGCGATTCCTCATGTAATAGTTATAACATAGGGTGACACAGAACTAGGTCCAGTTCATCAATGCAATGTAGGCATGTATTCCGAATATAGTCATACGTGCTTATGGAAAAGAAGGGAAATTTTTGTTTTTTCCACTCTATATTTTGCCAATTTTTCTTATGCCACTCTAGATTTTGGCATTTCACTTTTTCCACTTTTAGTTTTTGACAATTATCACAATTGCCATTCCCGTGGCAAAAGCAAAATTTTTAGAGTGGCAATTGTTATACATTTCAAAAGCTAAGAGTGGCAAAAATGAAATGGAATTATTTTGCTTTTGTCACAAGATGGCAATTGTGATAGTTGGCAAAAGCTAAGAGTGGCAAAAGTGAAATGTCAAAATCTAGGGTGGCATAAGGAAAATTGGCAAAATCTAGAGTGGCAAAGAAAAATTTTTCCCATGTATTCCGAATATAGTCATACGTGCTTATGGAAAAGAACTTGCATGACATCTTTTGTCCTACCCTCCCATGGCAGTGGGGTCCTAATGGAAACTGAGGGATATTAAGGCCTCCTTTTAATAGAGTACCGGACCAAAGAATTAACATTTAGTGAATACATGAACTCCTCAAAACTATGGTCATCACCGAGAAGTATCCCGATTATTGTCACTTCGGGGTTGTCGGATCATAACACATAATAGGTGACTATAGACTTGCAAGATAGGATCAACAACTCACATATATTCATGAAAACATAATAGGTTCAGATCTTAAATCATGGCACTCGGTCCCTAGTGACAAGCATTAAGCATAGCAAAGTCATAGCAACATCAATCTCACGACATAGTGGATACTAGGGATCAAACCCTAACAAAACTAACTTGATTACATGGTAAATCTCATCCAACCCATCACCGTCCAGCAAGCCTACGATGTAATTACTCACGCACGGCGGTGAGCATCATGAAATTGGTGATGGAGGATGGTTGATGATGACGACAACGACGAATCCCCCTCTCCGGAGCCCCGAACGGACTCCAGATCAGCCCTCCCAAGAGAGATTAGGGCTTGGCGGTGGCTCCGTATCGTAAAACGCGATGAAACTTTCTCTCTGATTTTTTTCTCCGTGAAAGCAAATATATGGAGTTGGAGTTGAGGTCGGTGGACGTCCAGGGGGCCCACAAGGCAGGGGGGCGCGCCCTAGGGGGGGGGCGCCCCCACCCTCGTGGACAGGGTGTGGGCCCCATGGTGCTAATTCTTTCACTAGTATTTTTTATTAATTCTGAAAATTTGCTCCATGGATTTTCAGGTCATTCCGAGAACTTTTATTTCTGCACAAAAATAACATTATTGCAGTTCTGTTGAAAACAGCGTTAGTCTGGGTTAGTTACATTCAAATCATGCAAGTTCGAGTCCAAAATAGGGGCAAAAGTGTTTGGAAAAGTAGATACGACGGAGACGTACCAACTCCCCCACGCTTAAACCTTTGCTTGTCCTCAAGCAATTTAGTTGACAAACTGAAAGTGATAAAGAAGAACTTTTACAAACTCTGTTTGCTCTTGCTGTTGCAAATATGTAAAGCCAACATTCAAGTTTTCAACAAAGATTATGAACTAACCATATTCACAATAACACTTAGGTCTCATGTTTACTCATATCAATGGCATAATCAACTAGCGAGCAATAATAATAAATCTCGGATGACAACACTTTCTCAAAACAATCATAATATGATATAACAAGATGGTATCTCGCTAGCCCCTTCTGAGACCACAAAACATAAATGCAGAGCACCTTTAAAGATCAAGGACTGACTAAACATTGCAATTCATGGTAAAAGAGATCGAGTCATAGTCATACCCAATATAAATTAATAGTAATGCATGCAAATGACAGTGGTGCTCTCTAGCGAGTGCTTTTTAATAAGAGGGTGATGACTAACATAAAAGTAAATAGAGAGGCCCTTCGCAGAGGGAAGCGGGGATTTGTAGAGGTGCCAGAGCTCAATTTTAAAATAGAGATAAATAACATTTTGAGCGGTATATTTTCACTGTCAACATAACAACTAAGAGATCTTGATATCTTCCACGCTACACACATTATAGGCGGTTCCCAAACAGAATGGTAAAGTTTATACTCCCCAACCACCAACAAGCATCAATCCATGGCTTGCCCGAAACAATGGGTGCCTCCAACTAGCAACAATCCTGGGGGAGTTTTGTTTGCAATTATTTTGATTTGATTTAAGCATGGGACTGGGCATCCCGGTGACCAGTCATTTTCTCGTGAATGAGGAGCGGAGTCCACTCCTCTTAAGAATAACCCACCTAACATGGAAGATACAGACAACCCTAGTTGATACATGAGTTGTTCGAGCATACAAAACAGAATTTCATTTGAAGGTTTAGAGTTTGGCACATACAAATTTACTTGGAACGACACGTAGATACCGCATATAGGAAGGTATGGTGGACTCATACGGAATAACTTTGGGGTTTATGGAGTTTGGATGCACAAGCAGTATTCCCGCTTAGTACAGGTGAAGGCTAGCAAGAGATTGGGAAGCAATCAATTTAGAGAGCGACAACAGTCATGAACATGCATTAAAATTAATCAACACCGAGTGCAAGCATGATTAGGATATAATCCACCATGAACATAAATATCATGAAGGCTATGTTGATTTTGTTTCAACTACATGCGTGAACATGTGCCAAGTCAAGTCACTCGAATCATTCAAAGGAGGATACCACCCTATCATACCACATCACAACCATTTTAATAGCATGTTGGCACGCAAGGTAAACCATTGTAAGATCCTAGCTAATTAAGCATGGCATAAGCAACTATAATCTCTAATTGTCATTGCAAACATGTTTATTCATAATAGGTTGAATCAGGAACGATGAACTAATCATATTTACAAAAACAAGAGAGGTCGAGTTCATACCAGCTTCTCCCATCTCAATCATTTCATCATATATCATCATTATTGCCTTTCACTTGCACATCCAAACAGTGTGTATAATAATAATAGTGCACGTGCATTCGACTAAGCTGGAATCTGCAAGCATTCAATTCAAGGGAGAAGACAAGGTAATGTGGGCTCTTGGTTAAATCAACAATCATGCATATTAGAGCCACTAAACATTTTCATTATGGTCTTCTCCTCTCGACCCCCAAAGGAAAGAAAAGAAATAAAACTATTTACTCGGGAAAGCTCCCAACAAGCAAAAGAAGAACGAGAAATCTTTTTGGGTTTTCTTTTAATTACTACTACTACAGCATGGAAAGTAAACTAACTAATTTTTTGGTTTTTCTTAAGGTTATTCAAACACACAAGAAGAAAGCAAGAAAATAAAGTTAAACTAGCATGGATAGTACAATGAAAAAGTATGAGCACCGACAACTAGAGTGAGTGTGTGAACATGAATGTAATGTCGGTGAGAAATACGTACTCCCATAAGCTTAGGCTTTTGGCCTAAGTTGGTCTATTCCCATTGATCGCGGCTACTCTCTCCGATGTACTGAGGAGTGTCATCAGGGCACCACTAGCTGGCGATCTCCTTCGGATCCCACTGATAAAAGGATGGACGATAAGGGTCAAGTGGTGGTTCTGGCTCAGGCCCTGGAGCTGATGTATGGCCCCGGTATGCATAAATGGCCTCCGGCAACACGAGGTAAGGGCATGTAGTTAAATCAAACAAAGAGGGCGCAGGCAAGATAATAGTCTCACTGTGTTTCTTATGAAATCTCAAATTATACTTAAGCATATTCTCATCATTTTTAACAATAAACTCATGTGCTACCATGCTCTTATAATCTAGAAAAGTAGGGGGTAGCATTTTTTCCTCTTTCTCAAAATGCCTAATGGGTATCCTGAAATGTTTAGCAAGGCGTGAAGCATAGATACCTCCAAAGATGGGGCCCTTTGTACGGTTCAGGCTTAATCGTTTAGCAATAATAGCGCCCATACTAACAGAGTTATCACGAAACAAAGCATGGAACAAAATAATAATATCAGGAACACTAAGGTTTCCACAGTTTCTGCGACCAATTAAGCATCGACTAGCAAATATTGCAAAGTAGTGCAAAATAGGAAAATGTATGCTAGTAATTCTTACATCGGAAACCTTCCTCGTTTCCCCTACAGTAATAGTATCAATAAATCCATCCACATCTTTACGATGTGGTTCCTCTAAGCTGCCCCCAAAAGGTATCTTGCAAACCGCACAAAATTCAAGTAGTGACATCTCCCTAGCCACATCATATAAATGAAACTCTACTGAAGGAGGTGATTTCTTAGGATAAAAGTAGAAATTTTGCACGAAAGTATTGGTGAGTAAGAGATACTGTTTGATCTGGTCGTGCAGGAAGTCGGTGAGGCCCGCATTATCAACCAATGAATAAAAATCATCATGAATCCCGGCTGCTCTCAAGAAATCATCACAAGGCCATTCACACGGCCGCACTTCCGCAACGCGAGGGAGATTATACTTGGGCTTTTCATTCTCCTTAGCTTGTTTATCCTTAGAGCCTTGGCTAGAAGAGCCCCTCAAGAAAAATCTCTTCATCTTTTTCTGAAAATTTCTGAAATTTTTAGTAACTCACAATAAAAGTGAACCAAACTCAACAAAATTGATAGCAACTACTCCCACAAGTGCCTAGCGACTATATCATGCATTAGAAATACTTGGGACCATATAAATTTGGCATGCAAGCTCAAGAATAGGTTCATCCTAGGCAGCAAAAATTTGCAATGAATAAAGCACTAGAACAAAAACTAACTGGACTATTGGAGGAGTCACATACCAAAGAACAATCCCCCAAAACAGTTTTGTGAATGGAGCTTTGAGCAAGGAGATCGAAAATGGCAGCAAAATGAGCTAGAACTCGTGCTTGAGCTGGATAGTGATTTTTTGGGAGGAAGAAGAAGAGTGTGGGTGTAGGAATAAGTGGAGGGGGGCCACCATGGGCCCACGAGGCAGGGGGCATGCCCTGGACCCTCGTGGCCAGGTGCTTGCTCCCCCTGCTGTGTTTTGAGTGCCAGATATTCTCAAATATTCCAGAAAAAATCATATTAAATTTGCAGGGCATTTGGAGAACTTTTATTTTCGAGGTATTTTTTATTACATGGATAATTCAGAAAATAGACGTACTATTTTTACTTTATTTAATCTAAATAACAGAAAGTAAAAGGAGGGTACAGAAGGTTGTGCCTTCTAACTTCATCCTTCTCATGATCATCAAAAGGAATCCACTAACAAAGTTGATCAAGTCTTGTTAACAAACTCATTCCGGATAACATGGAACTGGAGAATTTCCAAATAACACTAGGTTCCCTCAACGGGGATATGCACATCCCCAAAAATAAGAATATCATATTTCTTCTTGACAGTAGGAAGAGGAAATTCAAAACCTCCAATAATAATAGTTGGAATTTTTCCAATAGAATTGATGCTATGAACTTGAGGTTGTTTCCTCAGAAAGTGTACCGTATGCTCATTACCATTAACATGAAAAGTGGCATTGCCTTTGTTGCAATCAATAACAGCCCCTGCAGTATTCAAAAAGGGTCTACCAAGGATAATCGACATACTATCGTCCTCGGGAATATCAAGAATAACAAAGTCTGTTAAGATAGTGACATTTGCAAGCACAACAGGCACATCCTCACAAATACCGACAGGTATAGCAGTTGATTTATCAGCCATTTGAAAAGATATTTCAGTAGGTGTCAACTTATTCAATTCAAGTCTATGATATAAAGAGAGAGGCATAACACTAACACCGGCTCCAAGATCACATAAAGCAGTTTTAACATAGTTTCTTTTAATGGAGCATGGTATAGTTGGTACTCCTGGATCTCCAAGTTTCTTAGGTATTCCACCTTTAAAAGTGTAATTAGCAAGCATGGTAGAAATTTCAGCTTTCGGTATCTTTCTTTTATTTGTAATAATATCTTTCATGTACTTAGCATAAGGATTCACTTTAAGCATATTAGTCAAACGCATACGCAAAAATATAGGTCCAATCATTTCAGCAAAGCGCTCAAAATCCTCATCATCCTTTTTCTTGGATGGTTTAGAAGGAAAAGGCATGGGTTACTGAACCCATGGTTCTCTTTCTTTACCGTGTTTCCGAGCAACAAATTCTCTCTTATCATAACGTTGATTCTTTGATTGTGGGTTATCAAGATCAACAGCAGGTTCAATCTCTACATCATTATTATTGCTAGGTTGAGCATCGACATGAAAATTATCATTAACATTATCACTAGGTTCATGTTCATCACCAGATTGTGTTTCAGCATCAGAAATAGAAATATCATGGGGATTCTCAGGTGTGTCTACAACAGGTTCACTAGAAGCATGCAAAGTCCTATCATTTTTCTTTTTCTTCTTTTTAGAAGGACTAGGTGCATCTACATTATTTCTCTGAGAATCTTGCTCAATTCTCTTAGGGTGGCCTTCAGGATACAAAGGTTCCTGAGTCGTTTTACCCATTCTAGTAGCCACTCTAACAGCAAAATCATGTTTATTATTTAATTCATTGAGCAAATCACTTTGAGCTTTAAGTACTTGTTCTGCTTGAGTGGTAACCATAGAAGCATATTTACTAATGAGTTTAAGTTCACCTTTAACTCTAGCCATATAATCACTCAAGTATCCAATCATGTAAGCATTACTCTTCGATTCTCTACCAACATAAGCATTGAAATTTTCTTGTCTAGCCATAAAGTCATCAAATCATCCAAGCATTGGCTAGCAAACTTAGTAGACGGGATTTCAACTTTATCATATCTATAGAGAGAATTTACCTTTACTACCTGTGTCGGGTTATCAAGACCATGTGTTTCTTCAATAGGTGGTATATTAAGACCATCTATTTCTTCAACAGGAGGTAAATTCTTAACATCTTCAGCTTTAATACCTTTTTCTTTCATAGATTTCTTTGCCTCTTACATATCTTCAGGACTAAGAAATAGAACTCCCCTTTTCTTCGGAGTTGGTTTAGGAATTGGCTCAGTAGTTGGCTTAGGAAGAGTCCAATTATTTTCATTAGTCAACATATTATTCAATAGCAATTCAGTTTGATCGACTATTCTTTCCCTGAAAACACAACCATCACAACTATACAAGTGGTCCTTGTAAGCATCAGTTTGTCCATTATAAAAGATATCAAGTATTTCATTTTTCTTAAGAGGATGATCAGAAAAAGCATTAAGTAATCGGAGAAGCCTCACCCAAGCTTGTGGGAGACTCTCTTCTTCAATTTGCACAAAATTATATATTTCCCTCAAGGCAGCTTGTTTCTTATGAGCAAGCAAATATTTAGTAGAGAAGTAATAAATCATATCCTGGGGACTACGCACACAACCAGGATCAAGAGAATTAAACCAAGTTTTAGCATCACCCTTTAGTGAGAACAGAAATATCTTAAGGATATAATAGTAGCGAGATTTCTCATCATTAGTGAACAGGGTGGTTATATCATTTAACTTAGTAAGATGTGCCACAACGGTTTCAAATTCATAGTCATAAAAAGGATCTGATTCAACCAAAGTAGTTATCTCAGGATCGACAGAGAATTCATAATCCTTATCAGTAACAAAGATAGGTGAAGTAGCAAAAGCAGGGTCATATTTCATTCTAGCATTCAGGGTTTTCTGTTTAAGTTTAGCTAATAACTTCTTAAGATCAGATCTATCATTGGAATCAAGAAAATCTCTAGCAGTTTCTTCATCCATAATATAACCCTCAGGAACAACAGGCAATTCATACTTAGGGGGAGAACCTTCATCACTGTCTTCAATAATATCAGTTTCAAGAATTTCATTCTCTCTAACCCTAGCAAGTTGTTCATCAAGATATTCACCTAATGGCACAGTAGTATCAAGCACAGAAGTAGTTTCATCATAAGCATCATGCATAGTAGAAGTGGCATCATCAATAACATGCGACATATCAGAATTAATAGCAAAAGCAGGATTAGGTGTCACAAGCTTAGTCATAACAGAAGGAGAATCTAGTGCAGAGCTAGATGGCAGTTCCTTACCTCCCCTCGTAGTTGAGGGATAAATCTTAGTTCTTTCGTCTTTCAAGTTCCTCATAGTGATCAGCAGATATAAATCCCAAGTGACTCAAAGAATAGAGCTATGCTCCCCGGCAACGGCGCCAGAGAATAGTCTTGATAACCCACAAGTATAGGGGATCGCAACAGTTTTCGAGGGTAGAGTATTCAACCCAAATTTATTGATTTGACACAAGGGGAGCCAAAGAATATTCTCAAGTATTAGCAGTTGAGTTGTCAATTCAACCACACCTGGATAACTTAATATCTGCAACAAAGTATTTAATAGCAAAGTAGTATGGAAGTAACGGTAACGGTGGCAAAAGTAACAGTAGCAGTTTTGTAGTAATTGTAACAGTAGCAACGGTAAAGTAAATAAGCAAAGCACAATATGTGAAAAGCTCGTAGGCATTGGATCAGTGATGGATAATTATGTCGTATGCGATTCCTCGTGTAATAGTTATAACATAGGGTGACATAGAACTAGCTCCAGTTCATCAATGCAATGTAGGCATGTATTCCGAATATAGTCATACGTGCTTATGGAAAAGAACTTGCATGACATCTTTTATCCTACCCTCCTGTGGCAGCGGGATCCTAATGGAAACTAAGGGATATTAAGGCCTCCTTTTAATAGAGTACCGGACCAAAGCATTAACACTTAGTGAATACATGAACTCCTCAAACTACGGTCATCACCGAGAAGTATCCTGATTATTGTCACTTCGGGGTTGTCGGATCATAACACATAATAGGTGACTATAGACTTGCAAGATAGGATCAAGAACTCACATATATTCATGAAAACATAATAGGTTCAGATCTTAAATCATGGCACTCGGGCCCTATGAAAGTGCAATCATGCCCTTAATCATATTTTGATGTTGATGACAACATGTATGTTGGGACTAATCATGTTTATCAAGTATATCTCAGGATTATGTCTCGAAGGCTGTGTGTGGATCATGACTAGGGACAAATGCATATAACTCAAGATTGGAGATGCAAGACATTAGCCTCGGCTTTGTTTATGGTTTGTTCTTGAGTATAGGGATCCCGCACTATTAAGAGGGGGTCATTGGAACTAGTGAAAGATTTGCTCAAATCCACAACTCCAGTTTTTCTCTCCGGTCGTCCGGTACTCTACGGGCGTCCGATCCCTCTCAGTTGTCCGGACGTCCGGCTCTCTAAGATCGTCCTGTGTTTCACCAATAGAACGTTATTCACGGATTTTCGGACCTCTTCGGACGATTGGCACGTCTCGGACGTTCGGTATTTCCACCACAGAACCATATTTATGAATTTCCGTGCCTCTCCGGATGTCCGGGCTCCGGACGACCGACATGTCTCGGACGTCCGTGTGCTGTGTACAGATTCGTGGCTTATGTGTTCCCAGCAGCCGGACGACTGATAATTGTCGGACGTCCGGACATACTTGTCCCACCGGACGTCCGGGGTTGTCCGGACGTCCGGCCCCTTCTGTGCACTTAAGTGGCTCAAACGGTCACTTTTTCCACACCCACTATATATAGGCTTTTCCCTTCCACGGGATAAGGTTGACCATTCACTTTGAGCTTGCCAAGAACACTTTTCACTCTCTCTCTCTCTCTCTCTCAATCCTCTACACCAAATCCTAGATCCCCAAGGGATTTAGGAACATTTGAGAGATGTTCTCCAATCAAGTAATAGATCCACTCATTCCCCTTCTTTGCACCAAAGAAATTTGTGATTTGAGCAAGTCTTGAGATTTTTCCCAACGTTCTTATTACTCTTGGAGGTTGGAGACTCCTAGGCGGTAGGAGTCTTTCGGAGAGGAATCAACCTTTGTGATTACCCCCGGAAAAGTTTGTGAGGGTTTGGAGACCACCCCAAGGTCTACCACTAGTGGTTGAGAAACGCCTCCGTGGTGTTGTCTCAAAGGGAGAATAGGGTGAGCCTTCGTGGCATTGGTGTGCCTTCGTGGTAACATCCACCTCTCTAACGGTGACTAGCCTCCCTCCAAGGAAGTGAACATCGGCATACATCCTCATCTCCCGGAGTTGTGGTTATTCCTAACCCTAACTTTCTACTTATGGTTACTTGTCTCTTAGCACTTACTTATATCATATTGTGCTTGCTTACTTACATGCTCATGTTACTTGCTTAGTACTTAGTACTCACTTGCAATTGTTAGGCTCACCTTCATATTCCGCATTATTGCCTAAAATTGTTAAGTAATAATTAAAATTTGTAATTGTACCTATTCACCCCCCCTCTAGGTCCATCTCGATCCTTTCACCCTAGTGACAAGCATTAAGCATAGCAAAGTCATAGCAACATCAATCTCAAAACATAGTGGATAGTAGGGATCAAACCCTAACAAAACTAACTTGATTACATGGTAGATCTCATCCAACCCATCACCGTCCAACAAGCCTACGATGGAATTACTCACGCACGGCGGTGAGCATCATGAAATTAGTGATGGAGGATGGTTGACGATGACGACAGCGATGAATCCCCCTCTCCGGAGCCCCGAACGGACTCCAGATCAGCCCTCTTGAGAGAGATTAGGGCTTGGCGGTGGCTCTGTATCGTAAAACACGATGAAACTTTCTCTCTGATTTTTTTCTCCACAAAATCAAATATATGGAGTTGGAGTTGAGGTCGGTGGACGTCCAGGGGGCCCACGAGGCAGGGGGCACGCCCCCACCCTCGTGGACAGGGTGTGGGCCCCCTGGTGCTGATTCTTTCGCCAGTATTTTATATTAATTCTGGAAAGTTTCTCCGTGGATTTTCAGGTCATTCCGAGAACTTTTATTTTTGCACAAAAATAACACCATGGCAGTTTTGCTGAAAACAACGTCAGTATGGGTTAGTTCCATTCAAATCATGCAAGTTAGAGTCCAAAACAAGGGCAAAAGTGTTTGGAAAAGTAGATACGACGGAGACGTATCAGACGCGACGCCTCGAGCTTGGGGAGGGCCGCGTTCACCTCATAAGGGAACTGCTTGAAGACGCGACGGGAGGCGAGGACCTGAGCACCACCCAGGATGCAGGCGACAGTGCGAGGCTCTTTGGAAGCCCCCAGCCCCATCATCTGGGTAGTGGTCGTCGTTCCTCCTTGGTGGCGGTGGCAGTGGAGGGAGGCCAGCATTTCCCTGAGGGCACTTCTCACGAGGCTAGTCCCACCATGGACTACCGCAAGGCTGGCCCTGCCAGCGGTCCTCACGAGGTTGGTCGCGCCAGTCCTGACGGGGGTCATGGTTGTCCCAACGGCCTCCTCCGTGTCCGTAAGCCATGGTCGCTGTGCTCAAGGCGGCGGCCAAGGCGCCCGCCCTGAATGGCCCTGAGCTCTTGGCAGTCCTTGGTGTTGTGGCTGTGCACATTGTGGAAGATGCAGAATGGGCGGTTGCCTTTGGAAGACTCAGGGTGATCACAATCGCGCTTCATCTTGGGCTCGGCCGCGAGCACCGCTAGGCTCTTGCGCTTCACGTCCTTTGCGTTTGCCTTCTTGCCTTCTGGGTTGGCCTTTGGGAGCTCGAGGAGCGAGAGACGACCTTCTTCTGCCCTCGCGCACCTGGTCGCCATATTGAACATCTCCAGAGCTGAGCACAGGTTCTCGTGTATGGAGAACTCCTCCTTCATATTGACGTCCCAAACGCCATCAGAGAACGCTGAGATGATGGCATTGTCCGACACCTTGGGGATCTTGAGGCGAACGTTGGTGAAGCGTTGGATGTATTTGTGCAAGGTCTCCCCTAGTTGCTGCTTGATGCGCTGCAGGTCATTCGCAGCAGGAGCGCGGTCGCAGGTGCCTTGGAAGTTGGTGATGAAATGCTCCCGCAGCTCGTCCCAGGTGGAGATCGACCCCACCGGGAGGTTTAGGGCCACGAGCACGCGCCATCCTTGAGAGCCATGGGGAACCAGTTCACCATGACCTTCTCATCACCTTTCGCCGCCTCAATGCTCAGCTCGTAGAGCTGGAGGAACTCGGCTGGGTCAGGGGTGCAATCATAGCGTGGAGGCAGATCTGGCTTGAACTTGTCATGCCATACGACATGATGGAGCTCCAGAGTGAATGCCCAGCAGCCTGCCGAGCTCACGGGAGCCCGCTGCGGAGGGGGGCCTAGTCTTGACGCCCACATGCAACCACCTCGGGCTGCACGCGGTCTTAGCGCGAGGGTGCCAGAGGAGCTGGGAGCGCACGCGCCTCTCCCTGGGGCCGCTGCACAACTCGGCAACTTTCTTCATCGCGCGCGGGCGCCCTGCGCGAAGGGTCACGCTGGGGGGCCTCGCGCCATGGCTCGGAGATGACATCTTGTCCGAGAGGAGGAGGGGGTGCCCCGTGGGCCATGTCACCTGCCTGGGGCGGCGGGGGAGGCAACGAATGAGACGGTGCAGGGGCCTCTCCAGCAGCACTAACGAGCCCAACGATGCGGTCCAGCCAGTCCTTGTAGAGGTCATCGGCTGGATGGTAGCGCAGAAGCTCACGCGCCATGAGCAGCACCGCCTGCGCGTTCGCTGGCCCGCGACGAGCATGGGAAGACAAAGCAACGGGCGGGGTTAGCAACGGAGTGGCGGTGCGGACGTCGCGTCGCACGGAGGGCGGCATCAATGAGTCCTGCTGCTCGTGGGTTGCAGGGCCGATGGTGGCGTTGGCCACAGGCGACGGGAGTGGCGAGGAGCATCGTTGCCCACCGGCGCCATCTGAGTGACGCGCGTGGCGAGGGCTGCCTGGTGCTCAGCACGAATTCGATGACCGTCCGCCATGAGAACAAGAGAGCGATGGCGAAACAACCGACAGAAGAGAGGCTTCGACATGCCCCTGCCTGGCATGCCAAATGTCGGATTCAGGGCTCCGCAGACCCCAAGAAAGGTTCGAACTCTGGGAAGTGTGCGAAAAACTTAACCTCTCTAGCCAGCCAACTCGCTGCTCTCATGGCCTAGCTCGATGAACAAGAAAGGAAATAGACACATTAGTTTACCCAGTTTCGGGCCACCTTGCGGTGTAAAACCCTACTCCTGCTTTGGGGTGGATTAGCCTCACAGGGGCTGAGAATGAACTAGTACAGTGAAGAACAGCCTCACGGGGTCTGCTCTGGTGGTGGATATGAGCTCAAGGGATTCGTCCTCCGGGGGTTCGATTCTTGCTATGGTGGTGGCTAGGCTATACTTATAGTGGCCTCGGTCCTCTTCCCCCAAAACTTAGGAGGGAAGGGATCCCACAGTGGCCAATTTTGAAGGGGGACAAGTAGTACATCTCATCCTGACGAAAGGTGGTCTTCGCCTACAAAGATTCTGGTTGTGACGTCGTGGTGGGCTCGGCGATGACATCCGTCCTGGCCATCTTGGTCTTGTTGCATGCAAACGGTAACCTTTGGTTGATTCCTTGGGACTCTGCGCCTGCGCTTGCCTCCTTAGCACCGAAGAGGAAACCAGCCGCTCTGCGTCCGCTGGAGCGCGCGTGGCCTTGGTCGTCATGGCTGGCGTCACCTCAACCTCATGATGTGAGTGCTTGCATAGAAATCTCCGCTCCTCAGGGGGCCACCTGGAGAGGCCGCTCCTTTAGGAGGTCTTGGTGTCGCCCGCCTTGCAAGGCTTGGCCCCTCGCGAGGGTCTTGACTTGCCCATGCTGAAGATGGGCCATACCAGGCCGCTGATGGAGCCACGCCGTGGGACGCAGGCAGGCAAGTCTGGGTACCCTGGTTCCCAGAACACCAACAGCCACGACCTTCTCGACCCCGGGCACCTCGACAGCTGCATCCTCGCCCTCTACCGCCTCCTCTCATGCTAGGCTCCGCCCCTGCGTCCCAGCAGGAGGAGGGAGGCGCTCTCGAGTGGAGACCCACGTGACCACCACTGGAGTACCACCACGTCCTCTTCCCCTCGCCATGGTGGAAGGAGGACGCTAGGAGAAAGAAGGAGGAGGTGTGTGTGAGTAAGAACCTCGCCCACATCCCTTTATATAGGCGAACGTGGCCGGGGGATGGCTCCTCACCTGGGAGGCAACCGCCCCACTCCACCAATCATACTCCTCTGCGTCGCTGACGGTGCACAGAATCGAGACCGCCCTCTTGCACCTATCTGTGGCGCCTGGCTTTCTGTCATGGCACTCATTCTCACGCCCTTTGCATCCGACACCAACCCTGCGCAATGCATGCAGCGTACATGGCGGAAACGGCAGGAGCGGTAGAACAAGTAAAATGGCAGTTACCGGCCCGTGAACGCTGGACGTGGGCAGCCCACTAATTATGGCGTAAATTCCCCCACGTTGTCTTGCACGACGCGCGAGAAAACCAGAAACTGACTCAAACACATTTAATGAAGAAGAAAAGTAGATATCAAGGAAGAGGAGAATATCATCGCAGGCGTTTGCCTATGTACCTGATAGGGCCTACCCCAACAATGCTCAGCAACACGTTTGGACCAGGCCCGAGGGCTCCTGTCGGTGCAACAAACATTCACATATGTTGCCCGGACTGTACACAGACATTATGATATCGAACAACTACATCAACACCCAAATCAAGGCCAAGCCAGAGAAGCAGCTCTTTGAGAGATCAAAGGGCGGATCAAGAAGACCAAGACACGTCAAAGGAACAAGATATCACCTTGGGAAGGCCTCCCTTGCCAGGCAGGAGAGCTTGGTCGGGTCGAGGCCGCCCCCGAGGACAAGTCCAAGATTCCCCCGACAGGCTTGCTGGGGCCGCCAAGGACAAATCTCCCTGCCAAGGCTCCACTGCACCGCAACGCAAGTCACCTATCAATGCGGTGTCGACCCCTCGAGATGATTAAGTGGCTACTGCTAAGCACGTGGCGGCCATTTGAAAAGCATATTACCTCTATATGACACCCGTCCAGCGGCGTGTCAAGCAGATAAGCAGAAGGTGATTAAGTGGCATGGCAGGCTTGCCAGGCTTCATCCTCAGTGTGACACCTAGAAGTGCATTTAATGCACTTTGTCCTAACTGCCAGAGTTAGGTATGATAGCACTGTTTGTTATCTAATCACTAGATAATGACTATTTTGCCATTGTGGTTACCCCTTAGCCTATAAAAGGAGGGCCATGGCAGATTAGAAAGGGATTCGGACCCCCCCCCACACACACACACTTGTACGCGCGTAGCTGCTCTCCCCGAGGCACTCTTGTCGAGCTTGAGCATTGCGTGTTCTTCGTGTTCTTCCACTCAATCCACCAAAGCAGGAGTATGGTTTTACGTTATCCAGCGGCCGGAACCTGGGTAAAAACCACCAATGTCACCATCATCGTGTCATTCCATGGCTTCTGCTCTTTGTGCAACGTGACCTCCCCCTTGCTGAACCACAAAGGGGCTCATAGCCCCATAGATGATCGTGATCTCCCACGACATCCTCGCATCAATATCAACATCTTCAAGGTCACACGAATTTCCTCATTTTCAAAGTCTTCAAGAAAACCAAAGTCTTCAGATGAAGACATTCATTTTTAGGGGTCGACTTTCTTCGGAATTATCAAACTCCTCAGAGACTTATAATACCTGTGTACACTCACAAACACATAAGTCCCTTAACATATAGTCTTCAATACACCAAAATCACCAAGGGGCACTAGATGCACTTACAGATTGCCAAGGCTAAGAGTTCAAAGGACAACATGAAATCCACAAAGCACATAAAAATAAGATTAAAATCTGTCAGAAAATCAAGAAACTCCGGAGTGATAGCATTGGATGATATCCAGACAACTAAGAATCTGGCAGATCCTTTTACGAAGGGGCTATCAGGGATTGTGATAGAAAATGCATCGAGGGAGATGGATATGAGACCCATGTAAGTTGCCATGGGGGTAACCCAACCTATGTGATCGGAGATCCGTGAATTAGAACCTGGGAAAACAACACAGTGGTCAACTAAGGAGAGTATCTTTAATAATCCCACTTCGTTGGAGATGCAATAGTACTCTCATATTCTGTAAGGCAGGCTGACTTTTGTCTTAATGTGTTCCAAAGCTTGTGTAAGCAAGATGCTAATCTGTAGAGCATTCTTTGGAGAAACAAACCTATGTGAGCCTGACTGCTGATCACAGTCTATGAGATTGGGTAATCTATAGGAAGCTCATGAGAAGGTAAGGAGTATGACTAATAAGCTCCACCCGTGGGGTTTGGCCTTCGGCAACCACGTATCAGCTGACAATAGGCGAAACTTTTGCACGCCAAACTAACAATTCAAGGCATAGTCCATTGTTCAGTTGTGAACAAGTCTAATCCTATTGCTCTAAGTGGAAGTTCAACTTAGCAGTCTCCACTGAGAATTCTGGTATATCAAACATTTTTTGGAACAGTTGACAAACTTCTGTGCCTCGAGATCTGGTGGGCATTGATGGATTATGGATGGGCTTAGGCCCATATAAGACAATAATCCCTGGTTAATCTCTAAGGCTCATGAATGTGCACGACAAGTAGTGGGAAATTTGATAGGAAGTTTAGTACCATACTGCTACAGTAAGAAGAGTGAGACCTCTTTATAAGGGATGCTCTACCACTTGCTATTGGGAGGTTGGAATAGAAGATGTACACGCACGCTCCTCCTCCTTCGCCGCCCGCCTCGCCTCGCCTCGTCACAACGCGCGCACGCTGCGGGTTGCGAGAATGAGTCAAGTCGAAGCTTATTTTTGTCGGTCAGGAATGATTAATTAATCTCGGATTAATTAACGAGTCGCTTACGGAAGTGCCATTGTTCAAGACGTTGGACCGTGGGCTGTTCACAGACTCGGCGTGGGCCTGACCAATGGAGTGAACCCTAACTCAGTTCACTCACTCCCTCTCGCACAACCCTAATCGTCATCTACTGTTCCTTTTTTGTGCCGTTTTCGGCGATCCCATCCTGACGACGGCGTGCACAGTTGGTCGGGAGATCAGGTGCCTCTGGAACCCTACTGTTCGAGATCCTGCTCGGTAGAACAATAAGGTTTTTGGGGAGCATCTCGACGCGACTGCTCCCAATCTGTCCCCGTCTCCGTCCGCCTCTACTTCCACTACTTCCTGTGCATCGACACCATGGTCGAAGACGCCGCCGCCAAGAAGAAGGCCACAAACGACACCGAGGCAGTTGCCGCCGCCGCCGCGTTGCAAGGCTAACCTGAGGGTATATGATCTGTTCATCCCTCGTTTACCCGTACATGTGCTAGCCGTACATATGCTGTTCATAGATGTTACGTGCTCACATCACATGCTTAGGTATCGATATGAGATGCATACCGTATTTTTCATGTTTACTGCTTACTCGTGAATTAGATCAGTCGAAAAAGTACTAATATTTCCATCAAAGCACAGTAAAATACTGATGTCCTGTTTGTATGAGACTCGCGTGAGTTTGCATGTGGCCGAGAAAGAAAGAAAAATGGCTGTATTTTATTCGTAGGATGGATTTGGCATCCGAGCAAGAAGAGGGGGCGCTTCAGTTCTATCTCTTTCACCAATTTTTTTTAGAAACATCTTGCACCAATTTGCCAGCTCATGCCACAGTAGTGGGTACCAAACGCCAAGAGCCATTTCTGCATTTGTCACTAGCATTTGGCAACGTGTTTATGGATGACTTTAGAATCTTGTTTTTATGTGCTAAAACGAGTCAACGCTGTGCCGTTGCACGTCATCTTAATAGTCTCATCTATCATATGCCAAGCGTCGTATTAGGCGCTAGTATAGTGTTGAAAAATATCTCAAAGATGAGAGCTTCTCCACTCGTTCCTCCTCCAGAAGATTGAAATAGCGCCGTCTAGGGACGCGCCGGCGAAAAAATCGGCATGGGGGCGGGCGGTTTTTCAACCGCCGCCCCAAGGCCGCCCCAGACGCCGTTTATTGAAAACTAAATTCGGACGAAATTCGGTCAAACGCAACACAATTCGGCCAAATTAGGCAATTTAATTGATATTTGTAAAAAGAACTGAAAACATAAATAAAAAATAACTAAATACCACTACTACTAAAAACAACTAAATACTAAAGCCGCCCCCGCCCGCCTTCTACATGCCAAGCAGCCTGTACATCTTGGTGTAGTCGTCGTCGCCGCCGCCGTCGCCGCCGTCCTACGTGCCGCCGCCGTCCCTGTTGCACCCCTGACCAGCGTCGCCGATGCGTGGGGGGTTGGACGGCCCGGGCGCCTCCTTGTCGTTGTCGCCGAGGATGACGACGTCGTCCTCCTCGCGTCCGCGGCGCCGAGCGGCGATCTCCTCGAGGGCGCGGCGCTAGCGCCATCTCCTTGCGCACGTGGTCCTCCCGCGCCCATTTGAGGGCGGTCTTGTCATCGACAGCCATGGCCTCGTGCTCCTTCTTCACGGGGAGCAACCCCGGCTCGGTCTTTGGCCTGACGAGGCGGGAAGAGGGAGGAGAGGGGCCATGGCCGCCCTCGTTGATGACGAGGGTGCCGTCGCAGGTGCGGCGCTGAGCGGCGTCTCCTGTGGCTCCGGCTTGACGGGGCGAAGCACCGGCGATCCGGAGGAGTGGGAGCCCGACGACGAGGAGGACGCCGTCTTTATTTGCCGCGGCATCTAGGAGCTTCCGTGGTGGCGAGAGAAGGAGGGGGCGCCAGGTACTCCAGGCACGGCGTGTTGCCGGCCTCGATGTACTCGAGGACGGCCTCGAGGGTGCGGCCGGGGACGCCCCACCATTGGTGCCGCCCGTCGGAGTTGAGGCGGCCGCGTGGCTCGACACCGTTGGTGGAGGCGAGCTCCTCCTCGTGGCGCCGGTCGAAGTACGCCGTCCACAGCGCGTTGTTGTCGAGGTCGTACCTCGGCTGGTTCCGCGCCTGCTTCAGCAACAAGGACCGGATGCACGCAATTTCGGAGCGTCAATCAGCTCCGACGGGCGCTGAAGGCACCGGAATGCCGCCGACGCTGAGCATCCAGGAGCCAGCCTCGTAGAGGAGGTGTGCCTTGTCCTCGTGCATGTGGCGGCGGCCGAAGTCGTTGGCCGCCGCACCATCGCCTGGATAGCGCTCGACCATGCTTGTCGTCGGGAGAGAGAGGAGAGACGCGCGTTGGCGGTGAGAGGCCAAGAGGGGGAGAGGGTTCTGGCGATGGGGTGTGCGCTCACTCGCGAGGAAGGGGCGGCTTTTATAGCCGTGTGTGGGCGGCGAGAGGGCGGCTGCCGTGTGTATGCGTGGCGGGACACGCGTCGCCGCGCCTTCATTGCGCCGCCGGTGAGGCATCAATGGTAGGCTGACCGGCGTGGCAGCCTTCGCATTGATTCTCCGCGGAAAACCGAGACGATGAGGGCAACAAACGCGTCCGGTCACTGTCTCGGCGGGCCCGCCAGGCTTTAATGCTAAATGGCCTGGGTCCGCCGGCACCAAATTCGGCCATAGCCGATGAAAAGTAGGGTTCTGATGACGCGTCTGGGCCGATTTTTCGACGCCGGCGATAGAAAAGAGCATTGTTTGGGGGGCGCGGCTAGAGATGCTGCGAGGATGCGCCGCGGTGGTTGCAACAGCAGTACGTACTTACTGTGTGTCACCCACAAAAAGATGGTTATGATTGTTGAGATGTAGATAACATATGTGTATTTCTTGTACAACAAGCCCTCCTCCTTTCATGTATAGTCGAGGACGTGACTACCCTTTATACTTATATATACGTGCATATTGCACCCGATCAATATATCATGAGTTGCATAATTTTCTACATGGTATCAGAGCAAAGAGGTCTTAAGTTCAAGACCCGGCTGGCTCAATTAAATTGCAGCCCACTTTCGGTCCACGTTTAGGCGTGAGAGAGCCACACGTGAGGGGGAGTGTTGACGTATAATGTGCTGCCTAGTCTCTTCCATCAGATCGGTCTTTTGGTTGCATTGGCTAGAGCATGCACTTCTACAGTGTTGGCGTATAATGTGCTGCCTAGTCTCTTCCATCAGATCGGTCTTTTGGTTGCATTGGCTAGAGCATGCACTTCTACATGGTATCAGCCTTAGTCCGATCCCTCCTCCCCTAGCGCGTCGCCGTTGCCTCCCAGCCGCCGCCGCTTCCCTGCCTACGCCCGCGTCGCCGAGCCCTCGCCGCCGCCGTAGCTCCTCCCCTCGCGCCGCTGGCTCCCTGCCGCCGCCCCACTCGCGATCCCTCCCAAGCTGCCGCTAGCCACCCACCTCCTCGCCGCTAGCCGCACTCTCCCAAAACCCTAAACCCTCGCTAGCCGCTGCCTTCCCCCTCCCATCTACCCGAAACGCTAAAAACCCGCCCCGGCCGCCGCCTAATCCTAGCCGCACGTAACCCTAGCCATGTCGGGTTCCAACCTGGTCTCCGACCAGTCCGCCGCATCCACCCCTCCTGTGGTGAAGCCGCCGAACCCCTTCGACTCCTCCTCCGGCTCCTCCACCGCCACTCTTCTCGATCCCGCCTACATCCGTGATGTTCCCATCGAACGTCGTGTCCCGGTG
The DNA here is from genome assembly GCF_018294505.1 of Triticum aestivum. NCBI lineage: Eukaryota > Viridiplantae > Streptophyta > Magnoliopsida > Poales > Poaceae > Triticum > Triticum aestivum. The sequence goes on along the minus strand of NC_057801.1, from coordinate 418,928,519 downwards.
ATCCTCTCCCACAAAGAGGCGAATTTCTATGCTTGGAAGACATACTTCAATCTCCTCTTTCGTGAGTATAATCTGCAGGACCACATCGACGGCACCGCCAACCTCTTCGTCCTCAACCGCGACACCGACTAGCTGGCGATCGACGCCACCATCATCCGGTGGCTCTTCCTCACCGTGTCCAAAGACATCTTCCACACTGTCGTTCGCGACAGGGACGATGCATGCACGGTGTGGAACAAGATCGTCGGTCTCTTCACCGACAACAAGCTCCAACGGATCGTCTTCCTGCAGCAGGAGTTCTTCGGGTGTCATCAAAACGACTCCTCCATCGACGACTACTGCATGCGTCTCAAGACCCTTTCAGACGAGCTCAATGACATCAGCTTCAAGGTGGGCGATGAGTTGCTCCTCTCCACCCTCACCGCCGGCCTCAATGAGGATCTCGGCAACGCTGCCTCCAACCTCACCCTCATGGCGAACCCTACCTACGAGCGGGCGGTGGCTTATTTTCGTCTCGAGGAACGCCGGTTGAAGCATCTTCGCTCCCGTGCTGTTCACACCGCCTTCGCCGCCGGCTACTCACGCGGTGGCCCTCCGCCCTCGGGTGCCCCCCGGGCTTCCTAGCGCCGTTCCAAGCGCCCCGGCCACCAGCTACTCCAGCGCAGAACGGTGCCTACGGCGCCCCGTACCAGCAACGGCCTCTGGTCCCTACTGCTCATGCGGCTCTTCCACAACACTTGCCGCAGCAGCAGCAACAACAGCAGCTGCGCCAGAGGCGCCGTGGCCGCGGCAAAGGCCAACAGCAGCAGCAACAGCCGCGCGCCGGGCCCGTCCAGTAGCAGCCGCGCGCCGGGCCCGTCCAGCAGCAGCCGCCGCCACCTTGGGGGGTGGCCACAACCCCTGGACCGGGGTTGTGCACGCCTACACTATGCCCGTGCCCCGCCCCCCCCCCCCCCCCCCGCTCCGAGCCTCCTCGGGCCCGGTCCTTCTGGGCATCAGGCCTTCTTCACCGGTCAGCAAACCGGTCCGGTCGCTCCATCAACCTACTATGCTCCTGGTCCAGTTGGCTATGATGGGCCACCTGCTAGCAATGGCGTGACCGGCTACTCGGGCTACCCTGCGCCGGCCTCTTATGATCCAGCCTTGCTTGCTGCACTTCATCAACAGCCTCCGACCGGGGCTTATTCCGGCAGTGGTGATTGGTTCATGGACACCGGTGCATCTTCGCACATGGCCGCTTACCCGGGTAACCTCTCCTCCGTGTCTCCTATTCACACTTCTTCTCGTATCATTGTTGGTAATGGTGCTGGTCTTCCTATCACTCATATTGGTTCCACAAGTTTTCCCTCAAACTCTCGACCACTTTATCTCAATAATGTTCTTGTATCTCCCGAGCTTATTCAGAATCTAGTTTGTGTTCGTAAACTTTCTCGTGATAACTCTGTAACTGTGGAATTTGACGAAGTTGGTTTTTCTGTTAAGGACGCCCTCACCCGGATGGTTCTTCACTGCTGTGACAGTCCCGGCGATACATACTCCGTCCAGCCTCCATCATCTTCACCTGCTGGACCAGTTGCACTTTCCGCCGGCGTTGATCTCTGGCACGCCCGTCTCGGTCATCCTAGCTCCACCGCTCTTCGTCATATTATTAGGGATTTTTCTTTTACATGTAATAAAACGGATGCGCACTCTTGTCACGCATGCCGTATGGGAAAACATGTTCGCCTTCCCTTTAGTACTTCATACACAGTTGCGTCGTTACCTTTCGAGTTAATCCATAGTGATGTTTGGACCTCTCCTGTTGCTAGTAATACTGGTTTTTCATATTATCTTGTTATCTTGGATGACTTTTCTCACTTTGTGTGGACCTTTCCATTACGTAAGAAGTCCGACGTTGTTGCCACTCTTACGGCCTTCTACTCTTACGTAGCCACACAATTCGGTCATCCTATTCTAGCTTTGCAAACTGACAACGGGAAAGAATTCGACAACACTACCATCCGCAATCTTATCTCCACACATGGCACTGTTTTTCGTCTTACCTGTCCATACACTTCACAGCAGAATAGTCAGGCAGAACGCATTCTTCGCACTCTTAACGATTGCGTCCGCACCCTCCTCTTCCACGCCTATATGCCACCCCGCTTCTGGCCTGACGCTCTCGCTACCGCCACCCTCCTCATTAACCTTTCGTCCATGTCGCACCCGGTGGAACTTTACACCTCACCACCTTCTCTTCGGGTCTCCTCCTTCATACGACGGTCTTCGTATATTTGGTTGTCTCTGTTACCCTAGTATTGTCGCCACCACTCCTCATAAACTTGCTCCTCGTTCCCTTCCGTGTGTCTTCCTCGGTTACCCGGCTAACACTAAGGGCTATAGATGCTATGACCCGGTTTCCCACCGTGTCATCACATCCCGGCATGTTTATTTCGACGAGTTGTCTTTTCCTTTTAAACAGGAACAGCAGGAGGCTTCTTCATCGGCGCCCGGTCCCTCTTTGGCCGACCCTGTCCGCCCTGGTTTTACCAACCGGCATAGGGCGCCCCCTGGACGCGCGGCGCTCCAGCTCCTGCCCGCTGCTTCACCAGCCTCCCCGGCCTCCGAGCCGGCCTCCGTACCGGCCTCTCCGACTGCTTCGTCGCCAAGCCCCGTGCCGGCCTCTCCGGCTGCTTCATCGCCGGGCCTCGTGCCGGCTTCTGAGCCGGTCTCCCCGGCCTCGCCGGCTTCACCGGCCACTGGGTCGGCTCGCTCACCGGACTCGCCATCTTCTGCCCCGGCCTCTTCACAACCAGGCTCGGCGCCATCACTGGTAGCGGCTGCTGTGCCACCACCCGCTGGCCCTACCACGCGGTCGCGGCTGGGCGTCCATCGGCCAAGCACTCGCTACCCTCCGGACGTGTACACCTACGTGGCTTCGACTTCTTCCTCGTCGCCATCACCCTTGCCGACCTCCGCCCGTTCCGCGCTTCGCGGCCCCATGTGGTTCGCCGCGATGAAGGAGGAGTTTGATGCATTGCAATGCAATAACACTTGGCAGCTCGTCCCCCGTCCTCCTCATGCCAACGTCATTACCGGGAAGTGGGTGTTCAAGCACAAGTTTCATCCGGATGGTACTCTCGACTGACACAAGGCTCGTTGGGTCGTACGGGGTTTTCGTCAACGAGCAGGTGTTGACTTCACCGACACTTTCGCCCCGGTTGTCAAACCCGGCACGATTCGGACTGTTCTTCAGCTAGCGGTTTCTCCCTCATGGCCTGTGCACCAGATGGATGTTTTGAATGCTTTTCTCCATGGTCACCTTGAGGAACAGGTGTTCTGTCAGCAGCCGACTGGATTTGTTGATGAGTCTTCTCCGGATCATGTGTGTTTGCTCTCTCGGTCTTTGTACAGACTCAAGCAAGCTCCTCGCGCCTGGTACCAGCGCATCGCACCATTTCTTACTCAACTTGGCTTCCGCTCCACTCGCTCCGATGCTTCACTGTTTGTCTACCACCAGGGTGATGCTACTGCCTACCTACTGCTCTATGTTGACGACATCATCTTGACAGCATGCTCGCCTGCTCTTCTTCGACAGCTCACTGATCGTCTTCGTGCTGAGTTTGCCATTAAGGATTTAGGTCCTCTGCACTATTTCCTCGGGATCGAGGTTATTCGTCGAGCAGATGGCTTCTTTCTTCATCAGCGGAAGTATGCTCATGAGCTTCTGGACCGTGCCGGGATGCTTAACTGCAAACTGGCTGCCACACCTGTTGATACGAAGGCCAAGCTCTCCGCCACAGATGGTTCTCCTGCTTCAGATGCTCCGTTCTACAGGTCGATCGTTGGTGCTCTTCAGTACCTCACTCTTACTCGTCCGGAGCTCCAGTACGCTGTGCAGCAGGTTTGCCTCCATATGCATGCTCCACGTGATGCTCACTGGACCGCGGTCAAGCGCATTCTGCGCTATATCCGTGGCACCTTGGATCTTGGGTTGTCACTTCAGGCTTCATCATCTCTGGACATGACGGCTTATTCTGACGCCGATTGGGCCGGCTGCCCTGACACGCGCCGCTCGACCTTTGGTTATTGCGTCTACCTTGGACCATCGCTCATCTCCTGGTCGTCCAAGCGGCAGCCCGTTGTCTCCCGCTCCAGTGCTAAAGCAGAGTACCGCGCCGTTGCCAACGTCGTCGCCGATTGTTCCTGGCTTCGTCAGCTGTTGCATGAGCTCTTGTCTCCGGTTGACAAGGCTACGATTGTCTACTGTGACAATGTTTCTGCAGTCTACCTCTCCGCCAACCCGGTTCATCATCGACGCACCAAGCACATTGAGATTGATATCCACTTTGTTCGGGAACAGGTAGCTCTTGGTCATGTACGCGTGCTACATGTCCCTACGTCCCAACAGTTTGCTGACATCATGACCAAGGGCTTGTCTACTGCGTCTTTTGAGGAGTTCCGATCCAGTCTTTGCGTCAACCATGGTGCCGCTTCGACTGCGGGGGGTGTTGAGATGTAGATAACATATGTGTATTTCTTGTACAACAAGCCCTCCTCCTTCCATGTATAGTCGAGGACGTGGCTATCCTTTGTACTTATATATACGTGCATATTGCACCCGATCAATATATCGTGAGTTGCATAATTCTCTACAATGATAATACCAGTACCTGTTGAGTGTTGTCATTCGAGCTCGGAGCTCGGACAGCCGCTCGTTCCGATTACATATAGCGGGTCACTGATCTCACTGGACGGTTCGCTACTGACTGCCTACTGGCAACATTCACGCCTGCGCTGCGCCTCCGTCCCGTGACTTGCCTGCCTTCCCCTGCCGCCGCGACTGGGACTGGGAGAGCTTCGGGGCGCCATGGCGCAAACCCCACCGATTCCCCGCGTCAGCCTCGGCACCCAAGGACTGGAGGTGATCTTCTTCCCCTTGCCCTCTCGCCACCCTCCATTTATTATGCAGAGTCCTCCCTTCCTCTTCCTCCCGGTCTCACTGAATCGAATCGAATGATCCAACAACCAAGGTGTCCAAGCTGGGGTTCGGGTGCATGGGCCTCACAGGCTCCTACAACTCCCCGGTCGAGGACGACGCGGGCATCGCCGTCATCACGCACGCCTTCCGCCGCGGCGTCACCTTCTTCGACACCTCCGACGTCTACGGGCCCCACGCCAACGAGATCCTCCTCGGCAAGGTTGTTTCTTTTTCTTCTGCGTCCCCTTCCTTTGCCAAAGAGGGAGACTGAGTGTGGAAAGATTGGTCGTCCCAGGCGCTGAAGCAGCTGCCGCGGGAGCAGGTGCAGGTGGCCACCAAGTTTGGGATTCAGCGGGATGCCCAGGGCAAGAGCACCATCTGCGGCCGCCCGGAGTACGTCCGCGCCTGCTGCGAGGCCAGCCTGCACCGCCTCGGCGTCGACCACATCGACCTCTACTACCAGCACCGCATCGACACCACCATCCCCATCGAGGACACGGTCGCTCTCTTCTCACTGCCACCCACCCCTTTCTTCCTGGTCATGAGAATCCCTGTGTTTTTTTTTTTTGAAAGATCCAGCAAATTGCTGGCTTGATTCAGATTTAGCAGGAAGAATCCCTGTGTTTATGTTTGATTGGTGTGATTCCTTGGTCTAATTACTGGGCTCAATTTGCTCTAGATTGGTGAGCTCAAGAAGCTCGTGGGGGAGGGGAAGGTCAAGTACATTGGGTTATCGGAGGCGAGCCCCGACACCATCAGGCGTGCTCACGCTGTGCACCCCATCTCTGCCGTGCAGATGGAGTGGTCTCTGTGGGCTCGCGACATCGAGCCCGAGATCGTGCCTCTCTGCAGGTGAATTTCTGCATCACAGGCTCTAACTCGTGTGCCTCCATGATCGATAGTCCTCATTGACTGACCATGTGTTGTATGGACCATAGAGAACTAGGGATTGGAATTGTTCCCTACAGCCCGATTGCCCGTGGGTTTTTCGGTGGAAGGGGAGTGACACAGCAAGTGTCTGCTGAATCTAGTCTGGTACCGATACAATCAGTTGGTTTCTGCACTAGTCATTTCTTTTTAATTATACTTAGGCCTGAACCCCCTCTCTCTGTGTAATTGGTGTTTTTAGAAAGGCCATCCACGTTTTTCGGCTGAGAACCTGGAGAAGAACAAGCAACTTTATCTGAAAATGGAAGAACTGGCCAAGAAGCACCAGTGCAGCCCTGCTCAGCTAGCTTTATCCTGGGTTCTGCATCAAGGGGATGATGTGGTTCCGATACCAGGTCTAATGCCGTGTCCTTCTCATTTCATTGATGTCACATAGTGTTGAACATGTGCAATGATTTCCTGGAGTTATAAATTCACATAATAGGCGAAAAAACGGAAGATCCTCTTGCTTGCATGTGCATTCTGATAGAAGTGAAATGTGTGGTTTAAGAAATCTTAGTGAAGTATACGAGATACAAAGAGAGATGTTCCAACTGCAATCTAGCTGTCTTTGGCAGACAAACATAGAATTTCATGGTAATATGAACACCCTCTTTGAGATCTGATCTTTTGCTCTACAGTTTGTGCCATGGTGTTTGTTGTTGCCGCCAGTCCCTCGCCTCCCTCCTCCTGGCTCTCTCAGACGCCGTGGCACAAACCAACGAAGAAGAAGATCAGAGGAAGGAGAAGGACACGGAGATACGGTGGATTTTCCGAACGCCACTTCCTGAGCACGAACTCAGCACAACACCACACACTTACAATGATCACCGCAGCTGCCTTTATACCCGGGCAACGCTGGGCTCCAACCCACTCGCACCTGCCCACTCGCGCGCTCCGATCGGCCCGCTCTGCACGCCCCGCGACGCGCTCCGCGCGCGCGCCCTGCGCCGAGCCCTCAACGATCACGCGCTCCCGCTGCGCTCGGATCACGCACTGACCTAGTCTACACACACACCCGTGCGGTGTTCACCTGCACGGACACGCCCATGCACCACACGCACCTACACACACTACTCGCCGCGTGCCCGACACGCCCGACCCGGCCAGCTCGCGCCCATACACGCGCTGGTCGTGTCCGGTGCATCGCCGCGGCTTATTAGCCCAACAGTGTTGTCCTAGTTTTGAACTGGCATTAAGCTGAACTGTGAAACGTTTTGATGCCTCGGAACAATGGCCTAATTTATCCACAAAAAGACCTCTTTCGCTGCTTCCAAGTTGCAAACAAGTAGTACATCAATAGTGAAGATCATTTTTCCAGTAGACTAGCATTGTATCACTGACAAATATGCTGTACAATTTCTCAGGGACTACTAAGATTAAGAATCTAGACTCCAACATTGACTCCTTGACGGTGAGGCTCACGGAAGATGACCTCAAAGAGATTAGCAACGAGATACGCGAAGAAGATGTTGCCGGTGGAAGGCAATATACTTCATTTGCGAAATTCACCTGGAATTATGCGGATACGCCAAAGAAGTGAAACTACAAAAGATTGTGGAGACGGTGAAACAAGCATGCCATGCTATGTGCTAGTGTGATGAATGGTGCTCCCTGTATCTTCATCTTGTGAATTATCCCGTGAATAAGAACATGTGCACTGTCTCCACCTGCCGTGTAAATTTATGTTCCTTGTACTCCTCTATGTTCGTGTCACAGAAGACTGAGACTGTGCTAGCTATGTTCGTGTCTCTCTAGTCTTACCGGCTTTCCGTGACAACAATTACACCGTTGGAAAATGTATCTGCTCAAAGAGATATTCAGAAGCATATCAAGCCGTTTCAAATTAAAAAAAAGCAACAACAAGAAAAACACTCCTATCTAAGCTGGGAGCAGATGAACCACGTGTTCTAGCAAGTCATGAATGCAACACGCTCCATAGATCCCCTGCACGCTGCAGCTGAACATGAGATGATCCAGCCGTTGCCATGAAGGGACATTACCGAAAAAGGCTTTCGCCCCGCTTTATAGATAAAGCAAACCGCCAAGAGCACACATACAGAGTCAAGTCCACAAACACGCACACACCCAAGTCTCACGATCAAGTACAAAGGTTCTGCTGAGGGCACAGCTCAACAAGCCCAAAAAAATAAAAAAGACAGAACACGCCGGACGAAGAAGACGTCTAGTCAGGCTCCGGCGGGGGCGGCGGCGACAGGCGAACGGCCATCGATCGGAGGTCGGCGATGAAGGCGGAGATGGCGTCACGGTCCAGGGGGCGGCTAAGCGGCCGCCAAAGCTGCAAGAAACCCGAGAGTTTGAAGAGAGCGTCAGTAGACCGACGAAGAGGAGTGCGCTGAATCACGAGCTTATTGCGGACAGTCCAGAGGGTCCAGGCGAGGACCCCAATCTCAAGCCACCTAATGTGGCGAGAAGTCGCGGGGACAACTGGAGTTCGGCAAATAAGTCCGGGAAGTTGGTGTGGCACCAATCTCCACCGACCACTTCGCGAAAACAGCTCCAAAGGAACTGGGCGGAAACGCAGGAGAAGAAAATGTGGTTCAAGTCTTCGGGGACCCCACAGAGCGGGCATAAGCCAGTGCCCGGGCCATTGCGCTTGCGAACCTCCAACCCGGACGGGATCCGACCACGAATCCATTGCCACATGAAGATGCGGATCTTCAGAGGCAGGCGGATGGACCAAACCATCGAAAGAGGGAGTGGGGCGGCAGATGGAGCGATGGCCAGGTAGAGCGACTTGGTGGAGAATTGGCCCGAAGGCTCAAGGCGCCATCGCACTAGGTCAGGACCACCATCCACGAAGGGTTCATGGAGAGCAACACAGTCAAGTAACTCACGCCAGGCGGCGGATTCCATGGGGCCAAAGGCCCGCCGGAAAGCAAGGCGCCCTAAGTCAAGAAGGGCCCTATCAACAGAGATCACGGGGTCAACGGAGATGGAGAAGAGGCCAGGGAAGCGAGACGCGAAGGGGGTGTCTCCGGCCCAACGATCAACCAGAACGGCGTCGAGGTTCCAGATCCCACCGAGATGGAGGTCCCGATACGGAGAACCGGAAGAAGCTGGACGATCGACTGCCAGAACTGAGAACCTCCAGACTTCTGGCAGAAGGCGAGAGTCTATCCGCGCAGGTATTTGTTCCGGATGATGTCAAGCCAAAGACCACCGTGCCCTTGCGAGATTCGCCAAAGCCAGCGGGAGAGGAGGGCAATATTCATGCGTTTAGAGGACATGATGCCAATGCCACCTTGCTCCCGGGGCTTGCAAATGTCAGGCCAACTGACCATATGATACTTCTGCTTCTCCTTGTCGCCCGCCCAGTAAAAGCGGGACTGGATCTTGGCAATCTCCTTATGAAGGGTCTCGTGGAGGCTGTAGAAGCTCATAAGAAACAAGAGGAGGCTGGAGAGGGGAGAATTGATGAGGATAGTCCGGGCCGCTTTGGACAGCCACCTCCCCTGCCAGGGCTCGACGCACGTTTGGAGCTTGGCCACGGAGGGGCGCAAGTCCGCGACGGTAAGCCTGGTGTCACTAATGGGCGTCTCCAAGTATGTAGTGGGGAATGAGCCCATGCGGCAATTAAGCCTGTTGGCGATGGCCAAAGACTCGGCGGGGGGGGGGGGGGTATCCCATCACCATCACATCGCTCTTGTCGAAGTTGATCTTGAGGCCCGACATCTGTTGGAAGCATAGGAGGAGGAACTTGAGGTTGGAGATATCATTCTCCGAGCCTTCAACCATAATGATAGTGTCGTCAGCATACTGGAGAATGGATATCCCGGCGCCACCGGCGAGATGGGGGGTAATCCCACGAATATGGCCCGCGGCTTTCGCCTTATCAAGGATGGATGCCAGCGCGTCCACGACCATATTGAACAAGAACGGGGAAAAGGGTCGCCTTGTCTGACCCCACATAGGGTGGGGAAGAAAGGGCCGATCTCACCGTTTATGTTCACGGCCGTATGACCACAAGTAACCATTTGCATGACACGAGTTATCCACCGGTCGTCAAAACCCTTCCGAAGAAGAACCTCCCTAAGGAAGGGCCAGCTAACCGTGTCGTAAGCCTTATGGAAGTCAATCTTCAGAAAAACCGCCTTGAGGTTTTTGGAGCGGACCTCATGGAGGACTTCATGAAGGACTAGGACCCCATCCAGGATGTACCGGCCCTTAATGAAAGTCGACTGGTTGGGGAGCGTGACACGGTCAGCTAGCAGGGTCACCCTATTGGCGTATCCTTTAGCCAGGATCCGGAAGATGACGTTAATGACCGTGATCGGACGAAATTGGCGGATGTCAGACGCCCCCGGAACCTTCGGGATGAGCGAGCTGATCCTGTAGTTGAGTCGCCCGAGATCAATGAAGCCAACGTAGAACTCGTCGAAGATAGCCATGACCTCCGGTTTAATCACATTCCAGAATGACTGGAAGAATTTCACGGGGGGCCATCCGGTCCAGGTGCAGAGGAGGAGTTCATGCCCTTGATGGCATCCCAGACCTCCTGCTCGGAGAAGGGGGCCGTAAGGGCCGCGTTCTCCGCCTCAGACACCAACTGGGAGCCGGCCCAACAGTCGGGGGCAAGAGAGAGGCCGCTCCTAGGAGCGGCAGAGAATAAGGATCTATAGAATCTGTCGATGTGAGATCGAATGTCGCGGGGGGCTTCAAGAAGTGTCTCACCATCCCACAAGAGAGGGATGGTGTTGCGTCTACGGCGGCCGTTGGCAATGGCCTGGAAGTATGTCGTATTCGTGTCACCCTTCAAGACCCACTTCTGGGCACCCCGGAGGCGCCAATAGGCCTCCTCATCGGTGTAGATCACGGAGAGCTGGTCTTCCAGGTCGTACCGGGAAAGCCACTCGTCCGGAGAGCCCAACCGAATCAGCGCGCAGGTCAAGGGCCTGGATCGCTGATAACAACGTCTTCTTGCGGTCACGAAGGTCACGACCCAGATTAGCGCCCCACCCCTTCATGAGCTGACGTGCCCGCTTCGCGCAGAAGTGCCACGAGTCAATGGCCGAGGGGGGGCGGGGGTGGGTGCGAGCCTCGATCCACCGAGTGCCAACCGCCTCAATGAACCCGGTTTGGGAGAGCCAGAAGTTCTCGAACCGGAATCGAGGAGGGACTGGTGGACGCTCATCAGCAGAAGAGAGGAGAAGGGGAACGTGGTCTGAGCCAATCCTGGTGATGGCGTGGAGGGAGGCTAAGGGGTAACGGAGGTACCAATCCGAGGACACTAGGACCCGGTCCAGGACGGACTGGGTCAGGGAGGCTTGCCGGTTGGTCCAGGTGAACCTGGCACCAATCCGGTCAATCTCGCGAAGACCAAGGTTGGCAATGAAGTCATTGAACATCTGCATCCGGGCAAAGCAGACATTGGCATTCCTCTTGTCCTCCGCCACGCGAAGGAGGTTAAAATCGCCACCAACCACCACCGGAAGGGAAGCCGAGGAGATCTTCCGGTGGATCTCCTCGAGGAAGGCGGCAGATCGACTGTGGTCTGCGGGCCCGTAGACGATGATGACCTCCCACTTGAAGTTGAGAGATCTCTCGAAGAGCTCCATGCTCACAAAGAATTCCCCCCGGTCCATGCTTCCCACCTTGAAGGTGGCATCCTTTACGCCTAAAAGGATGCCACCCGAGTGGCCGGCGCTCCCACTAGAAGGGAGCCAATGCCACGCAAAGAGGTGAGAGCTCAGACGGTCAAGCTCGGGGAGCGAGAATTCAAGACGCATGGTTTCCTGGATGGCGACAATGTCAATGTGTTCCTCCCGCAAGTAGTCTATGAGTTGGCGGCGTCGGCCATCATGGCCGAAACCGCATATGTTCCAGAACAAAGCACGCATTAAGGTGCCATTGGGGGGCTGCTTGACCCCAGAACGCGAGAGGCACTTTGAGCACGGAGAGCCGCTGTGCGAGAGCGAGTGCGGCCACGGATTTCGACCCCACTCACCGGGGGAGGGGCACCTAACTGCCTCAACGCAGCCGGAAGGGGGGTCTCACCGGCAGAAGGGGGGACAGGGGGCAGGAGGAGAGCCGCACGGGCCTCCGCGAGCCTCCCATCCAGTATCTCGCGGGCGCGGATCGCCGCAATCTGGACTAAGGGGGACCAGATTCCCCTCGAAAAATGATCGCAGAGTCCGAGGCCACCTTTGCAAGGTTGCTAAGAGGGATCGACTCGAGAGCAGAGAAGGAGCAAGACGAGGCCGAAGGGGGGACGGCGGGCGTACCTGGCTCCAGGTTCCGCGCAGCAGCCCGGATCTCCGCCCGCTCGGAGATGGGCAGAGCCGGACTACCCTCGGGGTGAGCAGCATCCAGCCGAGCACTCCGACGGGCCGCAATCACCGGGGAGGAGGCCGACCGGCCGCGGCGAGAGTAGGCCGCTGACCGTGGAGGGGGTGGCTAGGCGGCCATGGGGGTGGTCACCCTGGCCTCCCCATCCGTGGTCAGGGCCCGTGCGGGTGAGGCCAGAAGCGCGGGCCCAGCGCAGCTGAGGAGGATCAGAGCCGGGGTCGAAGCCGTGGGCGGAAGCAGCAGAGACGGGAGCGCCTCGAGGAGAGGAGGTTGAGCGGCCGCCGGGAGGGGGGGGCGCCGGAGGGGGGGCGTCATCCACCAGGGCTATAGCCACCTCAGGGAGAGCCAACAGATCCATCTGCAGCAGACTGGGCTCCGGAGTAGCAGCCAAGGGGGGGGGGCAACTCCGGACCCAGTGTGACGAGAGCCGCCGAAGAGGGAGAGCGCGGGGAAGAAGCCGGGCAGACGACTAGGCCGACACTGGATATGTCGCTCGCCTCGGAGAAAGTCGTCACGGACACGGGGGGGTCGCCGAGGGCCTGGCAGGGCGCGGCCTGGCGGCCCTTGCCCCCGGCTGCCGGAGGCGGAGGTGAGTAGGAAGGGGAGCGGGAGTCTTCCGACCCCCCTCGTCATCGGAGTGGTGCGAGCGAGCATGGTGACGACCGCGGTAGTCTCCGTCGGCCCCCGGGTTGCCACCAGGGAGGCCGACATCAAAGGAGCGGGGGCGGCCGACGTGGTTGGGAGGCTCGGGGGAGATCCTGAGGTCGAAGCCCTGGTCGTTGAAGAAAACTCGGACGGTGGTGCGGAGCTTGGAGGAGTCGAGGCACTTGACCTTGACCCGGACCTCCTCCTCTTTGCGTAGCGAGAGCTCATCGACCACCACCACCTTGCCCAGGAGACGAGACATCTGGCGGATGACGAGCTCAGACCGCGCAATATCAGGGAGGTCGGCGACAAGGATCCAAGCGGTGTCAAGAACGGCCACCGCCTGAGCGTCAAGGATCGGCTCGGATATGTCGACAACCAGCTGGTTGAGAGCGAGCGTGATCCAGCCACTGCGCGTCGTGTAGCCGTAGCTGACGAAGTCAGGGAAGAGGACAGTGAAGATGTGGCCAGCGGTGGGGGTGACCGCCCAGTCCCACTGGCGGCGGTAGAGGTGGTTGAGCTCGGCCTCGATCATCTCCGGGGAGGCCACCCCGTCCACCACGGTGACGACCGCCTGGAGGGTCGGCGAGGGTGGCGGAATGTCGGGGACCTCGAGGTGGAAGAAGCCAAGCCCCTCGATGCCGTGGCCGTACATCATGAGCTCCGACACCACCAGTCTATCCGAGCACAGGAGAGCAGGGTGACCCGGATCCTTGCAGAGGTAGCAGCATTGGGGATTGACACAGTTGACCTGCGAGTGGCCTCCCACTCCACAGTTGAAACAGGGGGGCAAGGGAGGCCGGAGACGGGCCCGGGAGTGGTGGAGGAACCCGGGGCCGCCGTGGGGGGCACGGGCGGAGCGCCACGGGCACCCCGACGCTTCTTCTTCTTGGCCGGACCCGTACGTCCGCGAGCAGCGCCACCGCCCGTGGCTGGGGCCGAGGTCGCGGGCGCAGCCGCATGGGGAGGCACATAGCAGTGGGGCGCATCGTCCGGCGGAGGGCCCTGGGTGCGGGGGGAAGCCGGACGAGCAGGCCAGGTCGGGGATGGCGAGCGCCCACGACGCGGCGGCGGGGAGGGGGAGCGGCGGCGGGCCCTCCAATCGCCCGAGGTGGCCGGGCGGGGGGAGCGGGAGCGACCCCGTCCCTCCCGACGGGAAGGGGAGTGGCGGCCCTCCCGTAGTTCCCTGAGCTCCTGATGGAGCTCTTCTTCGCGACGCAGGGAGTCCGGGGACGGGCGCGAACCGTCTAGGCGATCCCCAGCCCGTCGCTTGGAGCGAACAGCCCCGTCACCCCGCTCCCTTGGCATGGGAGGCCGCGACAGGGAAGGGAGGGACGCGGGTGGCGGGGGGGGAGCCGGACGCCGGGGGCGAAGGGGGGCCGGGAAGGCGCCGGACGAGGGGAGGGTTGGCATTGGGGGGGCGGTCGGAGGAAGGGGACGAGCAAATGGCGGTGGCGGAGAAGGGGACAGGGGGTCGGGGAAAGCCACAGGGGAGCCAGATCGAACGGACTGGCTCCCTGGGCCTAGGGCAAGCACGCGGCCCAGCAGCGGATGGGCGGCCCAAGGAGGGGAGCAGGCCTCCCGAAGGCCCACGTCGCTGGGGCGGGCCGGGGCCCAGGAGCCCAGGAGCAGGGTCGGCCTGGCCCACGAGGCGGGGAAGCACCATCGCCCGAAGGGTTTCCCCTTCCAGGGCAGGCGCCGCCGCCGCCGCCGGCGGGCCACCGGCACGAGCAGCCAGACCGCCGGGAGATGGACGCGAGGCGCAGAAACGCAGGTCCGACGACCCGAAAGATGCTATGAAAGGCCTGAAGGAAGAGGATCACCGGGACACAGCCGACTCTGGCCGAGAAGAGGGAGCCGAGGTGGGCGGGGGAGACACCGGCCGGACCGCCGCCGTCGGGCGACACCAGGAGGAGCGGGCGGCCCCTCGGTCAGAACGGCCAGCCACGCCCCAGGTGTGTACGCGCCGGCGACGAGCCAAGCCACCAGCCAAGGCCCTGCCTTTGAAACCGTCCGCCCAAGACTGGCTCGAGGGCATCGACGGCGGCCGTGGCGCCCGCGAAGCGGTGGCAGAACCCCGCACGAGGGGGGCTGAGCCACCATCCCGGCGTAGCACCATGGCGCAGCGAGGCACAGAGGCGGAGGGGGCGGAGGGGGGAGCGGGCGGAGGGAAGGGCTCCTTGTCCGCAAAGTCGGACCACTGAAAGCGAGGCTCGGAGGGCGCCACGGCCCCGGCCAACGCCGGAGCGGACGAGGAAAGAGGCGGCAGCGGCCGCGTCTGGACGGGGTGCTCGCCGGCCGGCACGGGAGGGGCGGAGGCGAAGGGAGCGTCGGGATGCAGGGGCGCGCCTGCGCTGCCGTCCGAATCGCCAGAGCTCAGCTCCATCAGTGAATCATTTAGATGCTCACCGTGTTGAAGTTCACACATGGATAGCTATCTCACGAAGGGACATTAAGGCCGACGATGCAATCATCTTCGCTAATCCAGTTCAGCAAGAGATTGAGGCCTTGATGGAAATTATTCACAATTTTGGCGAGGTGACAGGACTTAAAGTTAATCTGTAGAAATCGACGGCCACACCTATCTGCTGTCTGGACATAAATTTAGAGAAGATTTTGCAGAGCTTTGGAGGACAGATGACAACTTTCCCTAGAGCATACTCCCTCCATCAAAAAATATAAGAGTGTTTAGATAACTAATTTAGTGATATAAACGCTTTTACATTTTTTTACGGAGAGAGTATCATGGTTTGCCGATCACTCTGACAAGGCTAAGAATGGTCCATCTACATTGCAGGGTACCATAAAAGAGCTCACAGTTTTTTTTGAGAGTACGCAATAGCGTACCTTAGCTTTATAGAAGATGGAAATATGTACAAGAAATTGTTACAAATTAGGGGTATGATCTGGCACACTACCTAACCGATGTTGCCAGAGATCCCCAACTCCACTCCAACACTACATTCTACTATTCACAAAATATGCTACTCCACGTCCTCCTGCCAACGCCCAAGTGCGCATAATTTCGAAAGCCTGCATGGTGAAATACTGCACCGTGTCAATCGCAGTTCTCTGACCAAAAACCATACCGTTTCTATGCTTCCAAAGCTGCCAAGTGAATAGCATCACCAGCGAATCGAAACCCTTTCTGTGATCAGCTGGAATTTGTGCGCGACTCGTCATCCACCAGTCCTCTAAGGAGTCATTTGTGGTCGGGACCAGAGAGATATCCACCCGAGCTTGTTGAAAGCATTTGTGCCAGACTTGTCGAGCAAATACACATTGAACCAGGATGTGATCCACCATGTCTTCCTCCTGGGCACATATGTAGCATGGTGATCTATGATCTTGAAGCCCATGTCAGAATCTACGATCGGCCGTCCAGAGACGATAATGCGTGGCTAGCCACATGAACAACTTGCATGAGAGAGGAGCCCAACACTTCCAGATGGCACCTGCCGGGGCAAAGCCAATGCTACCTTGCCAAAGCATCGCGTAAGTAGATGCCGAAGAGTAGACGCCAAGGTTGTTCCATTTCCAGATTGGGGTGTCCACCTGCGTTGGGTCAAGCTGAATGGTAATCATGATCTCCCAAAGCCGGACAAGTTGCACCAGAACCTCTGCCGACAAGTCCCCGGATACATCATTGGCCCAGCGATGTAGAAGAAGAGCATCCGCTACTGTCCTCCTGTTGGCGACTTGCGTGCGCACACATGCACGAACCAGCGGCGCGATCTCAGTAATGGTGGAGCCATTGAGCCATCTGTCCTTCCAGAAAAAGATACGCTGTCCGTCTCCCACCTTCCACTGAACAAGGCTTGTGAAAGCCACCTGTGTCTGCTTGTCCATAGTAAGCGAAAGGCCCTGCCATGGCCTGCCCTGATCCGTGCGCTTCAGCCATTCCCAGCGCAGTCGAAGGGCGAGCCCCTGCCTGTTGAGGTCGAGCACTCCGAGTCCTCCAAGATGTTTGGGATGGTAGACTCGCTTCCAGGCCACCAAGCATTTGCCTCCATGTATTTGCTTCGATCCCGCCCAGAAGAACGCACGACAGGTTGTATCCACTTGATTCAGTGCCCATTTGGGGGCCTCAGCGACTAGTAAGTGATGCATAGGCCTGGCACGAACCACATTATTCACTAGAATCAGTCGTCCTGGCCTTGTAACGAGCCCTCTTTGCCAGCCCGGTGGGAAATTGAGGACTTGATCCACAATTGGTTGCCACTCCGCTCTCGTAAGTTGTTTGATCAAAAGTTGTAATCCAAGGTATCTACACGGGAAGTGGTCCATGCTCCAGGGTAAAGCTTGAGAAACCCGCTGTCGATCCGCATCGTCCGATTGGATCATGATCGCCGAAGACTTGGCAAAATTCATATGTAGTCCCGACGCTCTGCCAAAAATTTCCAGAGCTTCCTTGACGAAGCACAAGTCGCTGATCGTGGGCCTGATGAAAAGTATCACATCGTCCGCATAAATCGACAGTCTCTGAAGAGGAGTGCAGCCTGGCATTGCACTGATCGCACCCATCTGCCGTGCTTTGATCATCATGGAAGAGAGCGTGTCCATGGCAATAACAAACAGAAGAGGGCAAACTGGGTCTCCTTGGCGCAACCCCTTCGCATGCCTGAACTTTTTTCCCTGACAACCATTTACTATCACTCTTGAGCTTGCTGTGGTGAGTAGAGTAGCCAGGCGTGAACACCATAGTTCTGAGAACCCTTTCGCACGCAGCACTTCAAACAAGAAGGACCAGGAGATTGAGTCAAATGCACGTGAGATGTCCAATTTCAGCATCACACCTTTAGCCTTCTTTTTGTGCAAATTGCAGGCCACCTGTCTAACAAGCAGGAAATTGTCATGTATATTTCTCCCACGGATATAAGCAGATTGATTCATCTTCACCAACTCTCCCATACGCGAGCAGAGCCTAGATGCCATCAGTTTTGAGTTTATCTTAGGAATGCTATGAAGGAGGCTGATTGGCCTGAAGTCTTCGATCTGACAAGCATCAGGTTGTTTAGGTATGAGGGTGATTATCGCTTGGTTGAGCCTACCAAATCCTCTGCCATTTCCCAACTGGAATTTGTGAATAGCCGTCATTATGTCGCCTTTGATAATCCGCCAGGCTTTTCTAAAAAATAGACCGATGAAACCATCCGGTCCGGGCGCGCGCTCCGCGGGCATCTCCTTGATCACTGACCAGACCTCCTCCTCGGTGTAGATACTGTCTGACTCGTGCAAGTCAAGGGGCTCTACCTCCAGAAAGGCCAAGTCCATGGTCTGATCTCTGGAATGATATGTGCCCAACAGCTCCTTGTAAGTGTCATAGAACACATCTTCCTTGCCCTTTTGCTCTGTAATGATCTGATCGCCATGATGTAGTGCCGGGATGAAGTTCCTAAGCTTCCTGCCATTGGCAATGAGGTGGAAAAGCTTCATGTTGGCATCTCCCTCACTGAGCCAACGTATCCTAGAACGCTGCCTGGCAATTGTGCGTTCGAGTGATGCCAACCCAAGGGAGGTGAGCTTCAGCGTATTGCGCAGCCACCTCTCTCCTCCTGTCAGAAGTCTATGGTCCAGCGCCTTGTCGAGTTGCAGAATAATCCAGTTAGCGACTGCAATCTGTAGCTTAACATTCCCCACTTTTTTCTGGCCCCACGTAGTGAGAAACGGTGCCGTGTTTCTAAGTAGCATATCTAGCCGATGGAAAGGTTATGTGATCTCCGGATCGCACTTCCAGGCTTCCTCCACTGCTTCCTCAAACCCGTCCAATTTAGTCCAAAAAGACTCAAATTGGAATCTCCTATGCGGGTGAAGGTGATCGTCCAAAGCCAGATGAAGTGGGCAATGATCTGATGTAGCTGTGGACAAAGCCTGCAGCAGACAATCAGGATGATCTAGTTCCCAATCAACCGAGACGAAAGCTCGGTCAATTTTAGTCATGGTGGGCACCTCTCTCTCGTTGCACCAAGTAAAAAGCCGGCCGTGGAGAAAGAGCTCCTTCAGACCATTATCATCGACAAATCTTCTGAATCTGCTCATCATACGCCTATCTAGGAGAGAGTTACTCTTGTCAGAGGCCTGTAGTATTAAGTTGAAATCACCAATTACTAGCCAAGGACCCGGACAGAGCAATCTTCTGGCCGTAAGCTCCTCCAAGAATTGAATCTTCTCGCCATCATCCTGAGGCCCGTAGACGACTGAGAGCCACCAGGGCGCTCCATCCATAGGTGCAACGTAAGCCGTGACAGAGTTGCTATCCCGCACACAGTTAGATATGCCAATAACTGATGAGTCCCATGCCAGTATGATGCCACCTCGAGTCCCAACAGACGGCAAGTACGCAAACCCATCATAGGATGGGCCACAACATTGCAAAATAATAAACTGGTATACAAACTCGAGTTTAGACTCCTGGATACAAAGAATTGTCGGCCTACTGGAATCTACAAACTCTCTCAACGCCTTCCGCTTAGTCGGACTGTTCAAACCTCGAACATTCCATCTGATCAACTCCAACTTGACGCGCGACATTGGGTGTAACGAGCACTCCCAAATCCGCACAACCTAGGCCATGGCGATGGCCTCCGAAGTGCCCTCCTTCCCAAAGTCCAACGACAACGACTTCCCGAAGATTGCCGCAATGGTGCGCAGATGTCGTTCTTGCAGCGGTGAGTTGAAAAGGCCTAGCAGTTGGTCAAGCGATTCCTCCGAGATCGCTAACTCGTCCGGGGAAATGCCCAAGGCTTGCAGCAACTTCGATTTCTCGCAATAGAGGCGGTGCTAGTTTCTTGAGTAGCCCAGAGCAGAAAGACTTGATGTTAGTGAGGGCTGCTAGCTCTTTGGAGGAGAGGTTGGTAGAGATAGTTGTTTGTGCCAGATTGAGGCTCCCCTCTCCAATATCTCCCACCGTGGACGTGGGCACTGTGCGTGCATGGGCATGCAACGTAGTCACATCTCCACCCTTTCCAGCCTCAGACACGGGCCCCACCAGATCAGATTCCAAGATGGGCATTGGTGCCTCCATTGATTCCCTAGCCTCGTGAGTGGCCAACATCTCCGCAACTGGGTCCAGCCAGCAGATCGTGACAGCGGACCGACCGTGGGCGGTGGGATCAACTGCACCATCGTAGGTGCCACAGCCCGGATTGGAGACGATCGCGCTGGCTCAATGAGCCGTAGCGGATCCGAGGCGCAATCCACCACCAACTCTGGGCCCTGCCCCACGACCGGAACAATAGCCACCACCAACTCTGGGGCCTGGCTCTCGACAACCACAGCCGTCGTCGGCCGGATAGCCTCGGGATTCTGCACAGCCTGATCCTTCGAGAGGCCAGCTTGTCGGTCCACCTCGGGATCCAGGACCTGTATTCTCACCAACCACCTTATCTGGGACCATGGTCTCGATCTCCGCGACAGCGGACCGAGTTGGCGCTCCCAACCGTCCAACTGACGCGAGACCAATCACCGGAGGCGAATTCGAAATCCGCTCCACTACAGTCCACCTGGACCCCACTCATGACCGCATCCCCAGCCGGGCCACTCCTGCACATTGGTGGGATGCACCAGTTAGAGGGCCCCACACGTCCTTCCAGGACCTGGCGATAGGACCTGCCAGCGCCGGCGCCTCCCATCGGACCAGCATAATTCCGGCCAAACCCACGGTTGTCGCAGTCGCCGCGCGTCCAGCTCTGCACCATCCACTCGCCGCCCTAAGAAGCCGCCGAACAGCCTGGCAAGCCGCTCTGGCCACTGTTGCCGTCTGAGCTAGGCGAGCGACACCAGAGCTCTGGAGGAGAGAAATCCCGCAACCTGCCAATGTGAACCAAGATCGGATATTCCAACAGCTGACGAAACGACGGGCGGCGCTCCGCCGGGTTCTCTCCAAGTGCAGGCGGCTCCGGCACCCACAATCTCCGGCAAGCCGGGATCTCGTCCGGGTCTACGCACCAGGCACGAAGCTTGAATAGAGAGAGGTCTTCCCTGCTTTCTGTCTCCGGTGCCAGGCTATCAATCAGACATGAACTCCCCAGTAGCTCCGCCGCTGTGGATCTGGCCCAAGCATGGGACGGCACACCCTCGATCATCAGATCAACCTAAACACGCATCAATCTGGATTTTGCCTGAGCCTGCCTCAACCACGGCTTGATGAAGAGCTTGAAACCCTGGTGCTCCACCGATGGACTGGCCAATGCTCTATTCCGGAGTTCACGCGAAGCAAACACGATGAGGAAATCCTCCGGGTGATATTTGTGCACCGAGAAGCAATGGCGCGGGATGTTGAGCTCTTCAGAGATTGCTATAGCTGCATCCACACATGAAACCGACGGCCGTGATCCCCCGACATAAGCCACCATGGCCAGCTGCGGCCGGCGCTCAAGGTCATCCATCCCCTCAGAGCGCGCCAAGATGCAGACCTCCGCCGCCGCCGGGGCCGAGGTAGTGTAGGCGGGCACCATGGGAGGGAAGCTGGGCGGAACTGGCAAAGGCAGCACACGCGGTGCGTCCTGCCTAGGCTCCGTCAGCAACCCCCCCACATTGTGCAGCGACGCCGGCACCGGCCCGGTCCTGGCAACCTTGGAGATCACCGCGCGACAGAGCTCATCCGCCGAGACGGGACTGCGCGACCTCTTGCACTGGGAGGAAACATGTCCAGGTAGCCCGCATCGGATGCACATGGGGTCGTTCGTGCAGTCCTGCCGCCGGTGACCATCTTTGAAACACCTGAAACAGAGACCCCAAAGATCCTGCGGGATCTGACGATGCTCCGACGAGGTAGGAGAGCTCCGACCATCCTGCGCGCCAGCACCCTACTGGCGCCGCAGCGCACGACGGCGGCGCCACATGGCCTTGCGGGAAGGCCCTGTCTTGCGCCATCCCGCATCAGGCGCGGGGGCCGCCTGGACCGTAGGACCGACCACCGCAGCGCCCGCCGACGAGGAGCCCGCCGACCCCGGCGAGCCAGATAGGCCGAGACTGGACACCACCGGCCTGTCGCGCGAGAAGGTCGACGAGACCGAGGGAGGGCTGCGCGACCCGGAAGCCATTGACGCCAACTGGTGGAGAGAGGGGGTCAGGGGGGGAGGGAAGGAGGAGAAGGGGCCCGCAAGGGCGCAGGCAAGCGACGAGGACGCCGGGGCCGGAGTGGCCGCCGGTGGGGAGGCGTGGACGCCGGGGCCGGAGTGGCCGCCGGCGGGAGCGGGGAGGGAGCGCTAGGCGGAGGGAGCGCCCTTGCGGGGAGGGAGCGCTCGGCGAGTTATTCTATCTATGGAGAGAGCGACCTTGCCGTTTCCTCGGCCTGGGTAGAACGGTATGACAGCTCCAGCCATGTTCCAAAGGATGATTTCATCTCTAATCTTTTGCACCATCACCGTGGAAGGCAGTGATTCTTGCTGGAAGATGCGTGTGTTCCGCTCGCGCCACACTTTCCAGGCAATAAGATGAATCAATGAGAGTGTGCCTTTTTTCTTCCCTCTAGGTGCCTGCAAGTGACACCTATTCATCCACTCGAGATGGAAGAATAGGACTGTTAGGGCTGCACTTGCCGAGGGCATCTACAACGCCGGTGCTAAGACCAGGCCCTAGGTTCCAATTCCTGGCCGTTTCGTTAAAATCCCGATCCATCCCAGGATTCTGGCTGGCATCAATGCCAAGCCTGTCGTCGGGCGCCTGGTTTCTTTTCTTTTTTTCCCGCGTGGGCCTTTCTAACAAGAGCAATAGATCCTCAACCTATCACGGTATCACGGTAGCGCTCAAATAGGCGCGTGTGCGTTGCCCCAACAGACTCCACCATCGATGCTTCTCCCTTAATTATTATTTTTATGTTCAAAGCGTCCGTCCATTGTAAATGCCCTGAAGATACCTGGATTAAAAACCTGGCGCACTGCACAATAATACAACTCCCGTGCTGCAACATTAGACATGGGATTCCGGACAAGATCAAATGGAACTGAACGGCAAGTGGCAGTACACTGCGGGCTCTGCATATCGGGCTCAATTCCAAGGCATCTGCAAGACGATGTTTTATTTGAGACAAGGTAGATCATCACCTAAAGAAGACCTGACCCGCAACAGATGGGCCGACAGGTTTGTTACTCCCAAGCAAACGGTGGCCAAATTGGCTGGTCCTGGCGGGCTGGCCCGATGGCCTGCGTGCCCGGTCCGTGATGGGCCTGGCAGGAGACATTTATAATCGGGCCCTGGCGGCAAGTGGCTTGTACAACACGGGTGCCGACACAACACGACCCACTTACTATTTTTATATTTTTAAGAATCTTATTATATACTTCCACCGTTCCAGAATATAAGGTGTATTGACTTCCATGCAAGTCAACCATATGAATGTTTGACCAAGATTCTAGAATAAAATAACAACATCTGTGACACCTAATAGATAAAATATGAAACTACTTTTCATGACAGATCAAAAGGTATAAACTTTGTATTGTGGATATTGATACATTTTCTAAAAACTCGGTCAAACATGCACTCGTTTGACTTTTGAAAAAACAAATACACCTTTTTTTTAGTACACCTTGTACAAAGGAACGAAGGAGTATTAGCCAACAGTCCAAATAGGCCCAAAATAGCCCCAAATCAGGCGAGCCGGTGTGCTAAACGGGTTGTGCCGTGTCTGGGCCAGGGAGCGCGGCACGAGTGCCGGCCCGGCACGGCCTGTGTATTAGGCGTGCCTGGGTGGGTCGTGCCGGCCCGTTTAGGCCAGGCCGTGCCGGGGTCTCCTCCTAAGCCCTAGCGTCCGATCCATCCTGCCTCCCCGCCGCCGCTCACGCACGCGCCTACAATCTTTCTCGTTTCCTCTGCTCTATCTGCCTCGCCTCGCCTGTCCTCCTCCTGGACGTCCCCGTCCCCATTGGCCGCCACGCTCGCTCCGCCCACTTTTCTCGACGCCGTTCGGCCGCAGCTCTTCAGCCTGTTCCTCTACCGTCCCCAACTCCCCATCGGCCGCACTCGCCGCCCGCGCGTGCTCGGGTAGACGTGCCTGCGTCCTGCGCCGCCGCCGTCGAACGTGCCGTGGCCGGCTGTCCGCACGCGCAGCGTCGCCTCTGTCTCTCGCTCTCCACGCCGACGTCGCACTCGCCGCGCACACTGCGCGGAGTCGTGGTGACCTTCTCTCTCGTTCGTCGGAAGCCATGGGGGAGCCTAGCAAAGAGCTCCTGGACCTCCCGTCGGGGCTCAATCCACCCTCCTTCATCGGTGTGGCTCTCATCCCCGTCCCCGCCTCCCCCAGATTCCTCTGTGGTTGGTGTTCGCCTTCCTCCTTTGCAATGTTTAGGGGTTTTGTTGATTTGCAGAATCGCTGTTCGCGGGCAGAGAGCAGCACAAGAGCAAGCGCAAGGCGGGGCCTCCCACCGACCCACTCCCAAAGAGCCAAGGTATATGTTCTTGTTGCTACTCTGTGCAGCTCCGAAAATAGATGAACCGTTGCGCGAGATTGGTTATGTTTGTTTAGTCCAAGCTCATCAGAGAATCATATCAACATGTATGTGTTCACCCTAGTTCTTCCGATTCATTAATCAGTGGCACTGTTTGGTTGTTGCTAAGAACGAGCTTGAACCATACGGCTATTTAGGTTCTCTTGACTGGAAAACTGCCTGTTGGGGCTGTTAACATAGTAGCTCATTGTGTGAAACAATTTCTATGTACAATTTTTTGACTGAAATATCATAGGGAAAGCCTCTACATTGTAATTTTCTAAATGAAAAGGTAAATATTTACATGTCCAAGTGGACAGATACAAAAGGAGTTTGTTTGTTGGCTTATGTACTTCTCCCCCTGAATTTTCTGTTTAACTTGGGTGTTGCAATTCTGCCTAGTTCTTGGAAAAGTGAAGGATTTCTTGGGAGAGATGGCAAAGGCCAATGAGAAATTGCAGCTTGATGCGCAGGTAGGCTTCTAATTGATTTTGCGTTAGATCAGTGTCCCTACTGTTACTTAGCTCCATTTTATCTTTGTGCAGAACAAGCGGCCTGAGGAGTATGACATAGAAGCACTCACTGGAAATGAAAAGGAATATATTGAGATGGTAAAGCTAATCTATCCTCAGGGACATGGTGGAGAAAACATTGTTACCGAGCTAACTGATGAGCATAGTTCTGTTTGCAGGATTTGATTCTCGGTGTAGCTGATCTTCATTCAGAGCAGGCTGTGGATGCAGCTGAGGCGACAATGAGCAGCTTCCCACCCTTGGGAAGTTCATTTGCTAGCAGCTCATCTGACTCAGAAGATGATAACGATGAAGATGATGACGATGAGCCTGAAATGCCTAGCAAAGAAAAATGTGGCAATCCAGATAAACCGGAGGCTAATCCAGCCAAAGGGAAGAAGCCCAATAAAAGACAGAAGATTGTTGTTCTCAACTAGGATCCTTGTCATCCTTGACAAACAAGGGCAGGGAGCTTTGCTGCTTCTCAGGAACACCTAAGTTTTGTGCTGTGTGATGCTCAGGTTAACTGGGGCCTGTATCCTTGTGGGCTAAGTGATGTCATGCTCCACTCCAGCAATACAATGTGGGACAGTATCGTCTGTTCTGAAATAGCGTTCCATGTACTATCCTGTTTCCTTCACGAATTGTTCAGGTGCTTAATGCCCTTGAAGAGAACACAGAATAGGGTTCTATGTAGTTTTAGCACCTCCTTTTTTTGAGAAAAGACACCCAAAGGGGTCTTATATACCCCCTTCGTTCCTAAATCTAAGTCTTTTTAGAGGTTTCAAATAGACTACAACTTACGGATGTATATACACATTTTAAAGTGTAGATTCACTCATTTTGCTTCGTATGTAGTCATTTGTTGAAATCTTCGAAAAGACTTATATTTAGGAACGGAGGGAGTATAATATTTTGCAAAGAAAACAGTACGAAATGACAACTCTACACAAAACGATCATAAAGATAAATATACAATTGCAAACCTTCATGGCCGTCTTCCTTTGATTGTTTGCCGCTCGTCGGAGGTTACGAAGACCCTTGTCTGCTGGCAATGGGATCTACTAACCGAAGAGGGTTGGAGAAACTGGACCTTGCCAAGCTCTGACCGAAGAGGATTGGAGAAACTGGACGTTACCAAGATCTGAAGAGAGGGCCAGATCAGACGAGAGGCCTGAAAGACATTATTCCAACACGGCAAGTCGCCACAACCCTCGTCGATGTTGCCAAGGAATAAAATCTAAGTAAAACAAGGACATATATAGAACTAAGAAAACAGAAGGGTGGGTTCCCCACTCCTCTGGTCACCGACAAAGCCATGGGGCACGAAGGTGGAGGGGATCGAGGCAGCGGTGTGGACGAGACCATGTGTGGAGGTTAGGGTTGGAGTGGGCCTAAGTTACTAAAACTAATTTGGTACTAGTTTTAGCCCTTAATTCTATGTGAGACATATTTTCCATGTTTCATCCCCCCCCCCCCCCTCCCCCAACCCCATTTCACTTAGACCCGAAGACGGGTATTTAAAAATATGATGTTTTCCCAATTACATCGGTAAAGAAAATGGGGAAGGGGTTTGTTTTGTAAAACAATGGGTATCTGGATGAAAGGGCGATAGAAGGAACGTGGTGTCACCATCATCGGTCGTCACCTTGATAAGAGAGGTGGTTGGTTGGTTGTGCCACCACGACCTCTTCTCTCGCTTACCCGCCACACGCTAGTTTCTCATCTAGTATCTCTGATGTCCTGTTAGTGCGCAAAGTTTGTTGAAGCAAAATTTTCAAGAAGTATTTTCTCTAGTTTAAATATCACCCCACAAAGAATCTACACAAGTGTTGTTTATTGGGCCTCGTTTGGTTTGAAGGTTTCTCATAGGAAACACATAGGAATAAGGATTCTAGAGAAAAACTTTTTATAGATGCATTCGATTTGTAGGAAACGAGTACATGAATTCCTTAGGAATAAGTTACTATACTAAAGCGGGAAGCATTCAATTTTTCTCTTTCTTTTGAATTTTTTTCACATTTTTACTGTTCATTTTACGTGGCAACATAAACAGCAAAAGTAAAAGTAAACCGTGCCTGTTAATAAGCAGTGTTTGAAAAAAAAATTGGTTCAGAAAATAATGTTTCCAAAAAAAAGCCCATGGTTCAGAAAGAATCTGGGATTTTTACACATCATTTCTCTCCCTCTCCTGCACCCTCACGTCCTTATATAAAAGGTTACGATTTAGGATTTTTCTACACATCATTTCTCTTCATCAGCCTACCGGTGCAGAGCCAACTTGATCGTCTCCTGCTCCTTTTCCAATGGTGTTGCTGCCGATGCACAAAACATTAAACGGAACAGTATATTTGCATGAACAATAATCCATGGGAAATAAATTCTCTATTGATTATTGTCCATTTTACAGCACGACATCAGCGAACAGTACACCAACAATTATCACCAAAAAAGTATCCGAATAAAGCCAGAACTGCTAACTGAAACAATAGCCTAAATTACTATACTAAAGCGGGAAGCATCCGATTTTTCTCTTTTTTTGATTTTTTTTGCACTTTTACGGTTCATTTTACGTGGCAACATAAACAACAAAAGTAAAGTGAACCATGCCTGTTAATAAATGGTGTTTCAAAAAAAAAACCTGATTCAGAAAATAATGAATAGTGTTAAAAAAATGCCCGTGGTTCAGAAAGAAACTGGGATTTTTCCCTCACGTCCTTATATAAAAGGTTAAGATTTAGGATTTTTCAACACATCATTTCTCTCCATCGGTGTACCGGTGCAGAGCCGCCTCGATCATCTCCCGCTCCTTTCCAATGATGTTCCTGCGGAGGCACAAAACAGTAAACCGGAACAGTATATTTGCATGCACAATAATCTGTGGAAAATAAATTATCTATCAATTATTGTCCATTTTACACCACGATATCAGCGAACAATACACCAATAATTATCCGAACAAAAACAAAAAAGTATTTGAATAAAGCCAGAACTATTAACCGAAACAATAGCCCAAATAAAACCCAAAAAAGTAAAACCAATGAAACGGAGCAATACCTGAATAATCCAAAAACATTAACCCCCCCGAACATTAAACCGAAACAATACCTTGTTGGAAATATGCCCTAGAGTCAATAATAAAGTGGTTATTATTATATTTCCATGATCATGATAAATGTTTATTATTCATGTTATAATTGTATTGACCGAAAACTTAAATACATGTGTGGATACATAAACAAATAACCGTGTCCCTAGTGAGCCTCTACTAGAATAGCTCGTTGATCAAAAGATGGTTAAGGTTTCCTAGCCATAGACATGTGTTATCACTTGATGACGGGATCACATCATTAGGAGAATGATGTGATGGACAAGCCCCATCCGTTAGCTTAGTGATACGTCTCCAACATATCTATAATTTTTGATTGTTCCATGCTATTATATTATCCATCTAGAATGTTTTATATGCATTTATATGCTATTTTATATGATTTTTGGGACTACCTATTAACCTAGAGCCCAGTGACAGTTTATGTTTTCTCCTTGTTGTTGAGTTTTACAGAAAAGAAATACCAAACGGAGTCCAATTGACGTGCCAATTTTTGATGATTTATGGACCAAAAGAAGCCCCTGGAGTGAAAGAGTTGGGCGAGAAGAGTCCCGGGCTGCCCACGAGGGTGGGGGGCATGCCCCCTGTCTCGTGGACAGCCCCGAGACCTCCCTGACTTGTTCCCGCCGCCAAAAGTTCCTATAAATACTGAAACCCCTAGAGAGCACAATAGATCGGGAGTTCCACCGCCGCAAGCCTCTGTAGCCACCAAAAACCAACCGGGACCCTGTTCCGGCACCCTGCCGGAGGGGGGATCCCTCACCGGGGCCATCTTCATCATCCCGGTGCTCTCCATGACGAGCAGGGAGTAGTTCACCCTCGGGGCTGAGGGTATGTACCAGTAGCTATGTGTTTGATCTTTCTCTCTCTCTCTCTCTCGTGTTCTTGATTTGACACGATCTTGATGTACCGCGAGCTTTGCTATTATAGTTGGATCTTATGATGTTTCTCTCCCTCTACTCTCTTGTAATGGATTGAGTTTTCCCTTTGAAGTTATCTTATCGGATTGAGTCTTTAAGGATTTGAGAATACTTGATGTATGTTTTGGTGATCAACTTGCGGGTTCAGTGACCTTGTGAACTTATGCATAGGGGTTGGCACATGTTTTCGTCTTGACTCTCTGGTAGAAACTTTGGGGCACTCTTTGAAGTACTTTGTGTTGGTTGAATAGATGAATCTGAGATTGTGTGATGCATATCGTATAATCATGCCCATGGATACTTAAGGTGACATTGGAGTATTTAGGTGACATTAGGGTTTTGGTTGATTTGTGTCTTAAGGTGTTATTCTAGTACGGACTCTATGATAGATCGAACGGAAAGAATAGCTACGTGTTATTTTACTACGGACTCTTGAATAGATCGACCAGAAAGGATAACTTTGAGGTGGTTTCGTACCCTACAATAATCTCTTCGTTTGTTCTCCGCTATTAGTGACTTTGGAGTGACTCTTTGTTGCATGTTGAGGGATAGTTATATGATCCAGTTATGTTATTATTGTTGAGAGAACTTGCACTAGTGAAAGTATGAACCTTAGGCCTTGTTTCCTAGCATTGCAATACCGTTTGTGCTCACTTTTATCATTAATTACCTTGCTGTTTTTATATTTTCAGATTACAAAAACCTATATCTACCATCCATATTGTAATTGTATCACCATCTCTTCGCCGAACTAGTGCACCTATATAATTTACCATTGTATTTGGTGTGTTGGGGACACAAGAGACTCTTTGTTATTTGGTTGCAAGGTTGTTTGAGAGAGACCATCTTCATCCTACGCCTCCCATGGATTGATAAACCTTAGGTCATCCACTTGAGGGAAATTTTCTACTGTCCTACAAACCTCTGCACTTGGAGGCCCAACAACGTCTACAAGAAGAAGGTTGCGTAGTAGACATCAAGCTCTTTTCTGGCGCCGTTGCCGGGGAGGCGAGGTAAGCGGCACTAACACCCCGTCAACTAAGCACTTTTCTGACGCCATTGCCGGGGAGGTGAGTGCTTGAAGGTATATCTTTAGATCTTGCAATTGAATCTTTTAGTTCTTGTTTTATCACTAGTTTAGTCTATAAAAGAAAATTATGAAAAAATGGAATTGAGGGTGCCTCATATGCTTCATCTTTTTAATGTATTTCATGAAAATGATGGAAAGGAAAATTGTGCTCAATTGCTAGAAGAAGAATGCATTAAAATGTTTGGTACTAGATCTTTGTATGATGGGCATGATTGCAATGTTGTTAGTATGAATTCCTTGAATATCCATGATGCTAATGATATGCAAAGCCACAAGCTTGGGGAAGCTATGTTTGATGAAGATGATATTTTTTGTCCCCCAAGTTTTGATGAGAAAATTTATTATGATGAAAGCATGCCTCCTATTTATGATGATTATTGTGATTATACGTATGCCATAAAGAATAAACATAACCATGAAATTTGTCATCATGATTTTAGTTTTGAATTGGATTATGCTTCGCATGATAGTTCTATGCAAGTAGATCATGAAAAGAATGCTTTATGTGCTGGTTATATTGTTGAATTCATTCATGATGCTACTGAAAATTATTATGAGGGAGGAACATATGCTTGTAGGAATTGCAATAATATCAAGTTTCCTCTCTATGCGTTGAAAATCTTGAAGCTATGCTTGTTTTTACCTTCCTATGCTAGTTGATTCTTGTTCCCATAAGTTGTTTGCTCACAAAATCCCTATGCATAGGAAGTGGGTTAGACTTAAATGTGTTATTCATATGCTTCATGATGCTCCCATTGTGTTTCAATTCTTATCTTTTATATGAGCATCATTGTCATCATCATGCCTAGCTATAAAGGCATTAAAGAAAAGCGCTTGTTGGGAGACAACCCAATATTTACCTTTACTGTTTTTGTGTGTACACATGATGATGCTACTGTAGTAATCATGTTTTATATCTTTTGTTTCAATAAAGTGCCAAGTAAGACCTTTAGGATAGCTTATGGTGATAGTTGCGTTGATCCTGCTGAAAATCAGAAACTTTTGCACCTAATAAATTAGTTTTGATAATTCACATAAACATGCTTTTGATCTGATTCTTTTTTATGTGGATTTTTACACAAATTTCCCAGGTTTTCCTAAATTTTGAGGATTTTTGGAGTTACATAAGTATTCGAATGATACAGATTACTACAGACTGTTCCGTTTTTGACAGATTCTGTTTTCTATGTGTTGTTTGCTTATTTTGATGAATCTATGAGTAGTATGGGAGGGTATGAACCATAGAGAAGTTGGAATACAGTAGATATTACACCAATATGAATTTAGAATGAGTTCATAACAGTACCTAAGTGGTGATTTATTTTCTTATACTAACGGAGCTTACGAGTTTTCTGTTAAGTTTTGTGTTGTGAAGTTTTCAAGTTTTGGGTAAAGATTCGATGGACTATGGAATAAGGAGTGGCAAGAGCCTAAGCTTGGGGATGCACAAGGCACCCCAAGGTAATATTCAAGGACAAACAAGAGCCTAAGCTTGGGGATGCCCCGGAAGGCATCCCCTCTTTCGTCTTCGTCTATCAGTAACTTTACTTGGAACTATATTTTTATTCACCACATGATATGTGTTTTGCTTGGAGCGTCATTTTCTTTTGTTATTATTTGATTGCTGTTATTTAGAACAATGTTTTGCATCTTTATTTTCAATAAAAATGGCAAGGATAGCCTTTACCATGCTTATTTGCAAGTATACTTGTTGCTGTTTCAAAACAGAAAGTTTATCTATGTTGCAAAAATTCCCTAGAAAATTCAGAATATGATAAATTGTTGAAACTTTTTGCAAAGTAAGATCTGATAAATCTTCTACAGTGTAATAGTTTTCTCATAATTTTTGGAGTTAGGTAAGTATGATGAATCTTGCATTCTTTACAGACTGTACCGTTTTGGCAGATTTCTGTTATGTTTGCATTGTTTGCATATGTTTGCTTGTTTAATGATTCTATTTGAGGATATGAGTGTTAAATATGCAGAGGAATTTAGTATGCAATGTTGAATAATAATTTTAGTGATTTGTTACAGTATAGAATGATAAGGTTATTGCGTTGATTTATACTAACTTATCTCACGAGTTCTTGTTGAGTTTTATGTGGATGAAGTTTTTAAGATATAGGGAAGCCGTCATATAAAAGGAATTAAGGAGACACAAAAGATCAAGCTTGGGGATGCCCAAGGCATCCCTAATTAATATTTCAAGAAGTCTCAAGCATCTAAAGCATGGGGATGCCCCGGTAGGCATCCCACCTTTCTTCTTCAATAATTATCGGTTAGTATCGGTTGAACCTAAGTTTTTGCTTCTTCACATAATGTGTGCTATCCTTGAAATGTCATTTTGTTTTGTTTGCTGTTTGAATAATATCCCAAGATCTGAAATTCTTAAATTAGAGAGTCTTCACATAGTTTCATAATTATTCAACTACTCATTGATCTTCACTTATATCTTTCGGAGTAGTTTGTCATTTGCTCTAGTGCTTCACTTATATATTTTTAGAGCATAGTGGTGGTTTTATTTTGAAGAAATAGATGATCTCTCATGCTTAACTTATATTATTCTGAGAGTTTTTTAGAGCAGCATGGTAATTTGCTTTGATTATAAAATTTTTCCTAATATGATGGGCATCCAAGTTGGGTATAATAAAAACTATCATATAGAGTGCATTGAATACTATGAGAAGTTTGATACTTGATAACCGTTTTGAGATATAAAGGTGGTAATGTTAGAGTCATGCTAGTTGGGTAATTATGAAATTGATTAATACTTGTGTTAAAGTCGGTATGTCCCATAGCATGCACATATGGTAAAAGTTGTGTGACAAATTTGAAGCATGGGGTGTTCTTTGATTGCCTTACTTATGAGTGGAGGTCAGGATCGCGTGATGGTTAACTCCTACCAACCCTTCCCCTAGGAGCATGCGTAGTAGTACTTTGCTTCGAGGGCTATTAAACTTTTGCAATAAGTATATGAGTTCTTTATGACTAATGTGAGTCCATGGATTATACGCACTCTTACCCTTCCGCAATTTGCTAGCCTCGACGGTATCGTGCATTTCCCTTTCTCACCTTGAGAGTTGGTGCAAACTTCGCCGGTGCATCCAAACCCCGTGATACGATATGCTCCATCACACATAAACCTCCTTATATCTTCCTCAAAACAGCCAGCATACCTACCTATTATGGCATTTCCATAGAGATATATTGCCATGCAACTTTCCACCGTTCCGTTTATTATGACATGCATCATTATTGTCATATTGCTTTGCATGATCATGTAGTTGACATCATATTTGTGGCAAAGCCACCATTCATAATTCTTTCATACATGTCACTCTTGATTCATTGCACATCCAGGTACACCGCCGAAGACATTCATATAGAGTCATATCTTGTTCTAAGTATCGAGTTGTAATTCTTAAGTTGTAAGTAAATAAAAGTGTGATGATCTTCATTATTAGAGCATTGTCCCAGTGAGGATGATGGAGACTATGAGTCCCCCACAAGTCGGGATGAGACTATGGAAGAAAAATAAAAAAATTAAAAAAAGAGGCCATAAAAAAGGAGAAAAGGCCCAAATAAAAAAATAAAAAAATAAAAAAAATGAGAGAAAAAGAGAGAAGAGGCAATGCTACTATCCTTTTACCACACTTGTGCCTCAAAGTAGCACCATGATCTTCATGATAGAGAGTCTCCTATGTTGTCACTTCCTATACTAGTGGGAATTTTACATTATAGAACTTGGCTTGTATATTCCAATGATGGGCTTCCTCAAAATGCCCTAGGTCTTCGTGAGCAAGCGAGTTGGATGCACACCCACTTAGTTTCTTTTTGATGAGCTTTCATACATTTATAGCTCTAGTGCATCTGTTGGATGGCAATCCTACTCCTCGTATTGACATCAATTAATGGGCATCTCCATAGCCTGTTGATTAGACGCGTCAATGTGAGACTTTCTCCTTTTTTGTTTTCTCACATAATCCCTATCATCATACTCTACTCCACCCATAGTGCTATTTCCATGGCTTACGCTCATGTATTGCGTGAGGGTTGAAAAGGCTAAAGCGCGTTAAAAAGTATGAACCAATTGCTTGGCTGAAACCGGGGTTGTGCATGATGGGAGCATTTTGTGTGACGAAAATGCAGCATGGCTAAACTATATGATTTTGTAGGGATAAGCTTTCTTTGGCTATGTTATTTTGATAAGACATAAAATGCTTGGTTAGCATGCTTGAAGTATTACTATTTTTATGTCAATATTAAACTTTTATCTTGAATCTTTTGGATCTGAACATTCATGCCACAATAAAGAGAATTACATTGATAATTATGTTAGGTAGCATTCCACATCAAAAATTCTGTCTTTATCATTTACCTACTCGAGGACGAGCAGCAATTAAGCTCGGGGATGCTGATACGTCTCCAACGTATCTATAATTTTTGATTGTTCCATGCTATTATATTATCCATCTAGGATGTTTTATATGCATTTATATGCTATTTTATATGATTTTTGGGACTAACCTATTAACCTAGAGCCCAGTGCTAGTTTCTGTTTTCTCCTTGTTTTTGAGTTTTACAGAAAAGGAATACCAAACGAAGTCCAATTGACGTGCCAATTTTTGATGATTTTTTATGAACCAAAAGAAGCCCCTGGAGTGAAAGAGTTGGGCCAGAAGAGTCTCGGGCTGCCCACGAGGGTGTTGGGTGCGCCCACCCCCCTGGGCACGCCCCCCTGTCTTGTGGACAACCCGGAGACCTCCCTGACTTGTTCTCGATGCCAAAAATTCCAATAAATGCTAAAACCCCCAGAGAGCACAATAGATCGGGAGTTCCACCGCCGCAAGCCTCTGTAGCCACCAAAAACCAATTGGGAACTTGTTCCGGCACCCTGCCGGAGGGGGGATCCCTCACCGGTGGCCATCTTCATCACCCCGGTGCTCTCCATGACGAGTAGGGAGTAGTTCACCCTCGGGACTGAGGGTATGTACCAGTAGCTGTGTTTGTATTTGGTGTGTTGGGGACACAAGAGACTCTTTGTTATTTGGTTGCAGGGTTGTTTGAGAGAGACCATCTTCATCCTACGGCTCCCACGGATTGATAAACCTTAGGTCATCCACTTGAGTGAAATTTGCTACTGTCCTACAAAGCTCTGCACTTGGAGGCCCAATAACGTCTACAAGAAGAAGCTTGCATAGTAGACATCACTTAGCATATCATCCTTCAGTTTATTGCTACTGCTTTGTTAATGTCAAATACACATTCCTCCGACCATGAGATCATGCAACTCCCAGATACTAGAGGAATACCTTGTGTGCTATCAAACGTCACTTCATAATTGGGTGATCATAAAGGTGCTCTACAGGTATCTCCAAAGGTGTCTGTTGAGTTGGCGTGAATAGATTGAGATTTGTCACTCCGTATGACGGAGAGGTATCTTTAGGCCCTCTCGGTAATACAGCATCACAAGAAGCTCGCAAGCAAAGTAACTAAGGAGTTAGTTACAAGATGATGTATTACGGAACGAGTAAAGAGACATGCCGGTGACGAGACTGAACTAGGTATGGAGATACTGACGATCGAATCTCAGGCAAATAACATACCGACACACAAAGGGATCTATGTATGTTTTGTCATAAAGGTTTAACATACCGACACACAAAGGGATCTATGTATGTTTTGTCATAAAGGTTCGACCGATAAAGATCTTCGTAGAATATGTGAGAACCAATATGGGCATCCAGGTCCCACTATTGGTTATTGACCGGAGAAGCGTCTCAGTCATGTCTACATCATTCTCGAACCCGTAGGGTCCGCACGCTTAATGTCCGTTGACGATATAGTATAATATGAGTTATGTATGTTGGTGACTGAATGTTGTTCGGTGTCTCGGATGAGATCACGGACATGACGAGGAGCTCTGGAGTGGTCCGAAGGTAAAGATTGATATATAGGATGATAGTATTTGGTCTCCGGAAGGGTTTCAGAATGCACCGAATAATGGATATATTGGGCCAAACGAGCCAATGAGGGAGAGCACACCTGCCCACACGGGGTTGGCGCGCCCCACCTCATGGCAGTCGGCCCTAGGGAAGGAAGGAAGAGGGCCAGCCCCCTTTTTCCTTCTCTTCCACATACTGGGAAAGGAAAGGGGGGCACCTCCCCTCCTGCCTCCCCCCACGTGCTAAGAAGGAAGGGGGGCGCGGCCAGGGCAGGCCCCCTTAGGGCGCGCCCTAGGTAGCCTTCCCCCCTCCACCTATATATATGTGAGGAGAGGAGGGGGCAAGACACACCACGATTCCAAGCCGTGTGCGGCGCCCCCTCCCCCTCTAGTTCGTCCTCCGTCCTAAACCATTGAGCTTGGCGAAGCCTAGCAGAACAGTTTCACCACCACTGTCACCATGTCGTCATGCTACCAGAACTCATCTACTACTTCGCCTTTCTTGCTGGATCGAGAAGGCGAGGATGGCATCGAGCTAAATGTGCGCTGAACGCGGAGGTGCTCTGCATTCAGTGCTTGATCGATATGGATCGTGAAGTTGTACGACTACATCAATCACATTGATAAACGCTTCCGCTTAGCGATCTACAAGGGTATAGATGCTATCCCCCTCTCGTAGCTATGCATTTCCATGGATAGATCTTGCGTGTGCATAGAATTTTTTTGTTTACCATGCAACGTTCCCCAACAGTGGTATCAGAGCCAAGTCTATGCGTAGATGATATGCACGAGTAGAACACAAAGGAGTTGCGAACAATGATTTTCATATTGCTTACCACCAATATCTTATTTTGATTCAGCGGTATTGTGGGATGAAGCGGTTTGGGGCAACCTTACATGTCCACGTACATGAGACCGGTTCCATCGACTAACATGCAACTTGTTTTGCATAAAGGTGGCTGACGGGTATTTGTCTCTCCCGCTTTAGTTGAATCTAATTTGACTATGTGGTCCTTATAGAAGGTTAAATTGCAACTTGATAATCATCATTGTGGTTTTGCGTAGGTAAGAACGATTCATGCTAGTTGCCCGTAGCAGTCATGTACAACTTGTAACAACAAAGTAGAGGATGTCTAACTTGTTTTTGCAGGGTATGTTGTGATGTGATATGGTCAAGACATGATATGATATATGTTGATGTATGAGATGATCATATTTTGTAATAAGTTCACGACTTGCATGTCGATGAGTACGACAACCGGCAAGAGCCTTACGGTTGTCTTTAAATTATTGTATGACATGCATGTCAGTCACTAAGCGTCATGTAATTGCTTTACTTTATCGCTATGTGTTAGCAATAGTTGTAGAAGCAATAGTTGGCGAGACAACCCTGACGCAACGATGGAGATCAAGGTATCGCGCCGGTGACGATGGAGATCATGCCCTTGCCTAGGAGAATGAGATCAAAAGCACAAGATGATGATGGCCATATCATGTCACATATTTTGATTGCATGTGATGTTTATCCTTTATGCATCTTATTTTGCTTAGAACGACGGTAGCATTATAAGATGACCCCTTCACTTAATTTCAAGATAAAAGTGTTCTCCCTGAGTATGCACCGTTGCAAAAGTTCGTCATTTCGAAGCACCTCGTGATGATCGGGTGTCATAGACTCTACATTCGCACACAGCCGTGTAAGCCAGTTTTGCACATGCAGAATACTTGGGTTAAACTTGACAAGCCTAGCATTTGCAGACATGGTTTCGGAACACTGGAGACTGAAAGGTCAAACGTGAGTCAAATAATAGATATGATCAACATAGAGATGTTCACCATTGAAGATTACCCCATCTCACGTGATGATCAGGCATGGGTTAGTTGATTTGGATCATGTATCACTTAGACAACTTGAGGGATGTTGATTTAAGTGGAAGTTCATTAGTAATTTGATTGTTTGAACTAAAATTTATCATGAACTTAGTCTTCATATTTTTTGCATATCTATGTTGTAGATCAATGGCCCGTGCTACCATTCCCTTGAATTTTAATGTGTTCCTAGAGAAAGCTAAGTTGAAACTTGATGGTAGCAACTACACGGACTGGGTCCGTAACTTGAGGATTATCCTCGTTGCACACATAAGAATTATGTCCTTGATGCACCGCTAGGTGACAAACCTGCTACAGGAGCTGATGTAGACATTGTGAATGTCTGTCGGGCTCGATCTGATGACTACTCGATAGTTAAGTGTGCCATGCTTTACGGCTTGGAACCGGGACTTCAAAAATGTTTTGAATGCCACAAAGCATATGAGATGTTCCAAGAGCTGAAGTTAATATTTCAAGCAAATGCTCGGGTTGAGAGATATGAAGTCTCCAACAAGTTCTTTAGCTGTAAGATGGAGGAGAATAATTCTGTCAGTGAACACATACTCAGAATGTCTGGGTATCACAACCACTTGACTCTGTTGGGAATTGATCTTCCAGCTAAGAGTGTTATTGATAGACACTACTAGGGAAAACCTTATACACAGAGGTATAGCAGTAGCGCTAGTCAGAACAAAGCGCTACTGCTACTTAGTAGTACCACGTGTCAGTAAAGCACGCTACAGATATGGTTGTAGCAGTAGCACGTCTGCATAATTCCCACACTATTGCCACTAGGCTAGGAATGGTAGTAGCGATCCAGCAGAAAGCACGCTACCGCTAAGGGCCTTCTAGTAGCGGGTTTCTGGTGTAGAGCGCTACTGGTAAGAAAAAGAAAATAAAATGAAAAATAAATATAAAAGTAAATGGAATGAAAAAATAGAAAAAGGAGAAATGAAAAAAAGAAAATATAAATAAAAAGAAAAGAAAAATAAACGACAAAGGTATAGCAGTAGCGCTTGTTCTCACAAAGCGCTATAGCTACTTTAGCAGTAGCGCTTGTTCTCACAAAGCGCTATAGCTACTTTAGCAGTAGCGCTTCTTTTACTCCCGCGCTATAGCTAAGTTCCTTAGATAAAAGGAAAAGAAAAAGGAAAATAAATAACTACTTCCTATAGCAGTAGCACGTTCTGGTGGAAGGCGCTATAGCTAACTTAGCTATATCGCTTTTTTCCTACCAGCGCTACTGCTAGTTTGACTTAACCACGCGCGGGCTCAAAATTTTGCTAAGTCCTTTCCCCTCCCCCACTCAATCTGTCACCACCGTCGATCGCCCTGCACCCGAGCACGCCCTCGACACCGTCTGTCGCCCGAGCCCGCCCTCGACCTCACCACCGCCGCACTCGACCTCGCCGCCGCCGCCCGAGCCCTCCCTGGACCGTCGCCGCCCAAGCCCGAGCCCGCCCGAGCCACCGACCGTAAGCTTCTCCCTCTCCTCTCCCCCGCCCTTCTCTCTCTCTCTCTCTCTCTCTCTCTCTCTCTCTCTCTTCTAGCTAGGGCAATTTTCATATGTTGTTGCTGTGATGATGTTCATATGAACCCTAGATTTGTTTAGCACACTAGGAATTTTTGTAGCATTTAGGAAAAAAATAGCAATTTTTTTAGGAAATTAGCTAGGGCAAATTTTTATGAAAATGCCCAAACAATAATTCTATTTAGCTTTAAATTAATAGAGGCTATAAACAAAAAACAGTAGCATTTAGCTATAAAAAATTATTTGGACTATGGACCTGAATCTGGTCCAAATCTCATTCAAATGAAATTTGAATTATTTGGACTATGGACCCGAATATTTTTGAAGAAACTGGGTGTAGTTACTAAGGACTTGCTGTTGAAATTTTGGTGAGGTCAGAAGGGTTAGAGAAAATGGAGCTCCTTTGCAATTTCTAATAAGGTCAAGTATTGTTGGAATATTTGTTCTAAAACAATTTGGATGAAAAGAAAATAATGTGTGTGTGTGTGAGAGAGGAATAGCTAGAACATAATTTGGGTTCTGTTCTAGGCAGAGAAGTGTTTAGTGAGGTCATTTTGCAAAGGTTTTTGGTTTTTGAAAAGACCACTATTTTTCAAGGAAAAGAATTTAAGCAAGTTTTATTTTAAAGATGATCCCTTCCTATACTCAAGAAGTGGCCAGAGTATACAATGAGTGGCCGGAGTGTCAGGCCCAAGTGTACCGGTTTCCGAGCGACAACCAGAGAGGGTTCGATAGCAGAGCC
Organism: Triticum aestivum; assembly: GCF_018294505.1. Classification (NCBI taxonomy): domain Eukaryota; kingdom Viridiplantae; phylum Streptophyta; class Magnoliopsida; order Poales; family Poaceae; genus Triticum; species Triticum aestivum. The sequence continues at coordinate 418,888,532 of NC_057801.1, read as the reverse complement.
AAAGCGGAAAGTAGTTAGTTTAGGTTCACGCTAGTGCGAGAGAGGGATACGAACCGGCGCCTCAAGAAGAACTACATCATGTATGATGAGACATATCATGTAACTTGTATAGCTATATCATGATTATGATGTGACGACATGATTTGTGTTGGATGATATGATGAGACCATTATGTGTCACTACAGGAATCAGGCATTTTGCCGTCTGCCATGGCGGACGGCAAAGGCATGGATGGTGGACGACAAAGTCCTTTACCGCCAGTCAACGGACGACCCCACGTCTGACTGAATAAACTACGACAAAGGGCTGCTTTGCCGTCTATTTTAGCAAAGTGAACGGCAAAGAAGTTTGCCGTCAGCCATCCAGAGCAAGCAGACGACGAAGGACGTGGACGACAGAGGGATAGGGTTAGGTCCGTTAGGTGTCTAAAGGCGTGCTTTACCGTCTGCTGGCAGACAGCAAAGAAGCAAAGGTCTTTGCCGTCTGCTAGCAGACGACAAATTGCCCAAATAGGCCAGTCCAGGTGCTCGTGCTTTGCCCTCTGCTAGCTGACATCAAAGACCTTTGCTTCTTTGCCATCTACCAGTAGACGGCAAAATGTCCAAATAGGCCACCCCAGGTTGCACAGGTAGCTGCCACATGGCAGCTTTGTTGTCCACTAGCAGACGACAAAGTGCCTGTATTGCCCCTATTAATTCTGTTTTTTCTTAATTTCAATCAATTTCACGGATATATATATCCCTGCCATATTGATATGATCATCCAACACACACACACACACACACACACACACACACACACACACACACACATATATATATATATATATATATATCAAAATCAAAAGTCCATATCCAACATATATATAGCCAACATATGCAACAATTAAGCAAAAAGGCCATATACAACGGTTTCATCCATACATACATATATAGGTAACAAGTTTCACACTGTTCATCCTACAAAATCAAAACAAAAAGGAAGGACAAGGAGAAGAGTAGACTCCATCAACGCAAGCTTCTGTGATCTGAAGAAAATCTGCAAATTGGGAAAGAAGAAAGTTACAAAAAGAAGAAGAAGAAGACTAGACGAAGAAGAAGAAGAAGAAGAAGAAGAAGAAGAAGAAGAAGAAGAAGAAAAAGAAGAAGAAGAAGAAGAAGAAGAAGAAGAAGAAGAAGAACAAGAAGAAGAAGTTTTATTCTCTTTCTTTTTCTCCTCTTCTTTATCTTCTTCTTCTTCTTCTAACGAAGGCCCCTCCAATCTTGCCTCGGTCGGGAGATGCAAAATCAAGTGGTGCATTGGATTAAAGAAGCCCGACAGAAAGATCTTCTCTAACTTGCAGATTAACTCCGGCGCCAACTCTTCCATTTCTTCTAGCAGGCCAGGCGATAGTTCTTTCGCATAAAGAACATGGAAGAAATAGCTCAGCTCTGCCAGTACTAGCCATTCATCCTCAGGGATGAAGCCACGCAACATCACCGACATTACCCGCTCAATCCATATGTGACAATCATGACTCTTGAGACCAAATATTTTCAAATTTTCAAGATTCGCTCCCCTCTTTGGATTCGATGCATAACCATCGAGGAACATCAACTGCATTTTCACCCACAAGATAATTTCCCTCATAGCCGGTCTTCCAAGATTGAACCATGCATTTGGATTTGTGTTATCCTCATAGCCTTAGTATTATACTTTGACTTCCCCTCTATGTTGAACAATGTTCTAAAAAGTTCCTCGGTGATATTCTTTTCAATGTGCATCACGTCAATGTTGTGTGGGCAAAGGAGGTCTTTGAAGTAAGGCAGATCCCACAAGCATGTCTTGTGACTCCAGGCGTGTTTTGAATTATACCCCTTGAAATACCCTAGACGCTCTGGATCTGGCTCGAGAGTGTTTAACTGATCCAGGGTCTCTTGGATTGTCAACGCAAGTGGTGCAGAGTTTTTGATAACTCTACCTTTTATGAAGTTCTTCTTGTCTTTCCTGAACTTATGGCGAGGATCCAGGAACTGTCTATGCAAGTCGAAGCAAGAAAACTTGCGATCGGCCTGCAACCAACAAAACTCAAGAGCTGCCTTGCATGTGGGGCACACACTAGCCAACAAATAGCGCATACGCCGGCAAGTCATGCGTCGAGTACATGTACCAGACACGCATTATGAAGTTATGTTTGCTAAAGGTGCCGTATGTCTTCAACCCATTATCCCAAGCTTCTTGCAATTCGTCCTTAAGCGGCTTTATGTACACATTCATATTCTTCCCCGGATAGTTGGGTCCTGGAATTATCAACGTCAGGAAAATGTTCTTTCTTTGCATAATCTATTCGGGGGGGGGGAGGGGAGATTGAGTGGAATGACAAATACGGGCCAACAACTGTATTGGGGTGTCATCAGACAAAACACACTGAACCCATCCGTGTTGATGGTGACTCGAGGATGCCTTGGATCTGCCGCTTTTTCCGCATGTAATGCATCGAAGTGCTTCCATGCTTCACCATCCGATGTGTGCACCATCATCACATTCCCATCTGTATCTAGGTTCTTTTGCCCGTTTTGTGCCATGTCATCTGTCTGGCCGTCTCTTCGACCATGAAAAGACGTTGAAGTCTTGGTACGATTGGCATATACCGAAGAACATTAACGGGGATTTTGGTTTGCGTCTTCTCATCCATACCGTTGTCTACCACAACATACCTGGATGACTTGCAAATGGGACAATAGTTCAAGTCAGCATACTAAATCCTAAGTGCCGGTGTCAAAACCGGCGGCTCTCGGGTAGGGGGTCCCGAACTGTGCGTCTAGGCGGATAGTAACAGGAGACAAGGGACGCAATGTTTTTACCCAGGTTCGGACCCTCTCGATGGAGGTAAAACCCTACTCCTGCTTGATTGATATTGATGATATGGGTAGTACAAGAGTAGATCTACCACGAGATCAAGGAGGCTAAACCCTAGAAGCTAGCCTATGGTATGATTGTTCGTCCTATGGACTAAAACCCTCCGGTTTATATAGACACTGGAGAGGGCTAGGGTTACACAGAGTCGGTTACAATGGTAGGAGATCTACATATCCGTATCGCCAAGCTTGCCTTCCACGCCAAGGAAAGCCCCATCCGGACACGGGACGAAGTCTTCAATCTTGTACCTTCATATTCTTGGAGTCCGGCCAATGATGATAGTTTGGCTATCTGGACACCCCCTAGTCCAGGACTCCCTCAGTAGCCCCCGAACCAGGCTTCAATGACGACGAGTCCGGCGCGCATAGTGTCTTCGGCATTGCAAGGCGGGTTCTCCTCCAAATTCCATGTGCTTGCCGAATAGTGTACGACTTCCTTATAAATGTTGCGCTTCTTGGCTTCCACGTCCAGTAATGGCCCTCTTCCACATGTCGTACGAATGCGAAAAGCCAGGATATTTTTACACTTTACCCCCTAGCTGCGCGAATAGGCTGCCTATAAGAGAGGCGAGGATCTAGATCCGAATCACACCATCCTCCTTCCGCGAGTATTCATCGAAGCGCCTCTGACAAAAATCCACTCCATCATGGACAGTCGACGCGGCTCCTCCTCTCGCGCTCCCAGCCCTCAGCCAGGAGATTGGGGGAGATGTTCAGTCCCGCATAGTGAGCTAGTGACGCTCCAAGCAGAGGGATATCTTCCCCCAGCCTTTATGGTTCCGGTTCGAGCCGGACTGGCCACCTACAAGGGCAGAAAGCAGGCGGAGAGCATCCCTAATCCCTCCAAAGGAGAGCGGGTATGCTTCGTCCCTTATCTAATAAGGGGACTCGGATTTCCCATACATCCGTTTCTCCGGGGGCTCCTGGAGTTCTATGGGCTCCAGCTTCACCACCTTACACCTGCCTCCATCCTGCACATCGCGGGCTTCGTGGCCCTTTGCGGGCTGTTCTTGGGCATCGAGGCCCATTTTGCGCTGTGGAAGAGATTGTTTTGCCTCGTACCCCGTTCTCATGAGGGGTCTATATATCAAGTGGGCGGAGCCGAAATATGGCGCATCGCCGGGACCGGATATCTATCTGGAACCCCGAAGAAGGCGTCCAAAGACTGGCCTTCGGAATGGTTTTACATGGAAGACGCCCCACTGCCGGACCCAGTTCGGATCGGCCTCCCGGAGTTCAGCAACGCTCCTCTGAAGAAACGCCTGAGTTGGCGCCCACGGAGCCCTCAACAGGAGAATGATAGGGACGTTCAATATCTGATGGGCCAAATAAGGTTATTGGCTCATTCTGGATTAACCATGATTGGAGTCATGGCCACATGCATCATGTGAGGGGTGCAGCCGCTCCAATATAGGGGCCACCCTATGTGGGATTTCAACGGGGAGGATGATGCCACCCGTCATGGCCGCAAGGGGCCGGGATCGATTGCCGATCTGGTGAAGATTCTGTCCGGCTTGTACAAAGGGGAGAAGGAGGACTTCCTCCGTGCTAGTCCATTGAATGGATTTTCCATGAACAACCCTTGGAGTTCACGCAGGAACTGCGCCGGGCCGTAGAGGATATACACAGCCTGGCTCCACAACCAGAGGATCCGGAATGATCCCTTGATCCGGCCTCCAAAGAGGATCCGGACATAAAGGTGGAGCTGATCGATGGGGTGTTCCACCAACTTAGCATGGACAATGCTTTGGTCGCCATTACGGCCGACTACCCCGGTATATCTCTGGCTTCCAAGGTAACTGTGACCGGAGTCCTGATACCATCATTCATCCATGTTTATTTCTGACCCCCGTATACCAATGGTGCTCCGCGGGAGGTGCCTTTGAGGTGGGAAGCCGAACCCGCGGCGGCTGACCAACAAGGGGCAGCTCGGCCCAGCAGGCGAAAAAGAAGTGCGGCGCGAATCGAGACATCGCCACAACGGTATGGCGCACCACCGTGTTTAAAGGAAAGATTCCTGGGAGGTATATTAACGCTCATGATTTTTCCAGGAGAAAGAGCGCTCGCCGGACTGTGTCCGGAGAGGCTGCCAATCGAGCCCCCGCCAGCCAGGTTCCAACGCCTGGTCCGGAGGGGGAGGCAAACACAAGGCGTGCGTCGGATGCTCCTCCAACGGAGGATGCCGATAGGCTGTCCGCCACCAGATCTGAGGTGGAGAGCGCCATGAATCATAGGCGCCGCCGGACAGTTCTTCGTGACGCATGTTTCTCTCCGGAGGCATTGAATGCCTTTAATGTGGGAGATGCGCATCTCCGTGCCGCTCGAGATGGTCTAACCAGAGCCACGGAGCAGTATGTGAAAGACATACGGGTGAGTGAATTTTGACCATTTATGTATATTAGTAGCCCTCGAGACTTAAAATAGTTAGAATAACTGATTTAAGGATCATATGTTATGCAGGATCTTACGAAGAAGAATACCCACCTGTCCCAGGAGCTTCAAGAGTGCAAGGCCCAACTTGAGGCCGCACTAGCCGCCGCAGGGGGAGCCATAGAGACCCCCTCTGGTAAGATATACTTCAAAAGATAAGTATTTTGTGAAGTGCGGCGTGCGTATAAGTCTGACAATAAAATTGCAGATGGCGCTGGACTAGATCCGGACAGGCAGCAGCTACTACGCCAGCTAAAGGCCGGCGAGAAGGTGCTAACAAGGGTGCGGCAGGAGAAAAATAACCTCCAAGATGCCAACACTCAGCTAGGCGAGGAACTAAAAGATGTTCGGGTCCAGCTGTCTTACTCCATGAAGGAGAATTTGCGGCTTCGTCGCGGCATTTATAGTAAGTGCTTGAACGAACTTTTTGAAAACAAGAGTTCAACGAGGAAGTCGATTAACCAGAATATGTCTGTAGGTATGCTCACAGGCCGTCCTGCAGAGGAGATGCCCGGTTCAACGGGTGACCAACTTCCCGAGCTGTTGCAACTGCACGAACGAGTTCGGCAGGTGATGAGCGGCGTCGCCCAGGCCTTATGGCCGTCCGTCTCCCTACCCGAGGGTCTTGGAGGGCTTGTGGAGAAGCTTCAGGGAGCACGGCGGTGCTTCCGTCTGTGGAAGATATCGGCCTGCCATCAAGGAGCCAGGGAGGCCTGGGCCATGGTGAAGACGAGGTACACGAAGACCAATCCAAACCACATGGCTGAGGTCGGACCTGTGGGGCCCGATGGGAAGGAGATACCTGTGAGCTTAATGTACGGCCAAGTAGAGTTGGCCGCAAAGTATTCCCAGCGGGACTGTAAACTAGACAGCCTGTTAGATGGTATTGAAGAGGAATACAATCAGTCAGTTTGACTATGTAATTTAAAATGACATGTGAAATGCCTTCTAGCCAGATTGTAGATCGTTTGTCATTGCGGACCTTTTCGCTTCAACCTCGGGACCCGACAGTCCGAAGTGTGTCCGAATACCCTCGCGGTTGTATATAAAAAAACCGGGGCATGCGTGGAGACCAGGCGTAGGGGTCATTAGTGCTTTAGCAGACAAGTGCCCAACTAGTTATGTTATATTACATGGTTAGTAAGAAACATCTTCCAGGGAGAATAGTTCCGTTAGGGGTTCCTTTCCCTGGGAGGCATGCCCTAAAGTGCATGTCCGGACAGCGAAAAAAGCAGGAAAGCATCTGGGGGCAGATAAATAAGTAGGTAAGAAATCATCTTTTAGTTCACCGACCGAATATTCCCTTAAGAACGCTAGGTTTCGGCTTCACCCAGTCTGAGGTACACATCCGGCTGACCCGGTAGTAACAATCGCAGAGGTGCTCCCTTTACCTCCTAGCCGAACAATCGGGAACGTAGGGGTAAGCACAGGAGCCAGGCAACCCAGCTTGGCCAAAACTTAAGTCATATCGATGCATATAATGGTGAATAAAAGGTACATGCGGAAGTGTGACACATGTGTTGGGTATAAGGCCCGTATAAATAAGCTTCTATTAAAGAAGCCCCCAGGTATAATGAGTGCGGATAGCACGTCAAGTGTGTGCGAACAATGCGTAGACGACACTTGAAGCCTTTAAGGCTATAAAAGAAAAAGGAAGAGAGAAAGAGGATATAACTTAAAAAAGAAAGGCCAGAGGTAAGGAGACGAACACAGAGTTCGGCACTAGGCGTAGAATCTTCGTAGTTTGGCCGTGTTCCATGGGTTCGACTCGAGTCGATTATCTAATGCATCACGCAGACGGTACGCTCTCCGGTAGAACTTTATCAATGATGAAGGGACCTCCCACTTGGGCTTGAGCTTGTCCTTTTTCTTCTCCGGTTGGCGTAGAACGAGTTCACCAACATTATAAGTTTTGGCCCGTACTTCTCTACTTGATACCTTCGAGCCTGCTGCTGATAGAATGTGGAACGGGCCTTTGCGACGTCACGGTCCTCCTCCAGGGCATCTAAACTGCCTTTCCGATCCAACTTGGCTTCTCTCTCTTCATACATGCGCACTCCAGGTGAGTCCATGAATGATATCGCGGGGTAGCACCGCCTCTGTGCCATACACCATAAAAAATGGTGTGTATCTGGTAGTGTGATTCGGCGTGGTCCGCAGCCCCCATAGTACGGAGTCGAGCTCCTCGACCCAGTGCGTATCTGATTCCTTCAAGGATCGCACTAGTCTGGGTTTGATGCCGCTCATAATAAGACCATTTGCTTGTTTGACTTGACCGTTTGTTTGGGGATGATAGACAGAGACATAATCGAGCTTAATGCCCATGTTGCAGGCACCAAGTTTTCACCTCATCGGCTGTGCAGTTGGAGCCGTTATTAGTGATGATGCTGTGGGGGACACCGTAATGGTGTACGACCCTGGATATGAAGTCTATCACTAGTCCGGATTCAGCCGTTTTAGCTGGTTTGGCCTCTATCCATTTGGTGAATTTATCTACCATGACCAACAAGTATTTTTTTTTCTTATGGCTTCCTCCTTTAAGGGGTCCAACCATATCGAGCCCCCAGACCGCAAAGGGCCAAGTTATGGGGATTGTTTGGGAGCGGTAGGTGGCATATGGCTTTGATTTGCAAAAAAGCTAGCAACCGAAGCAATGTTGGACGAGGTCCTGTGCGTCTGCTCGGGTGTCGGCCAGTAGAAATATGGACGGAAGGCCTTGCTTACAAGGGCCTGAGCTGCGGCGTGATGGCCGCCGAGTCCAGCATGAATTTCGGTTAGTAGCTGTCGTCCCTCTTCTTCGGAGATGCATCTTTGAAGCACTCCGGTTGTGCTTTTCTTATAAAGCTCTCCCTCGTGAACCTTGTTAGGCTTTAGAGCGCCGCACAATACAATGCGCGTTCATTTTGGTCCTCAGGGAGTTCTTGCCTATTTAGGTAGGCTAAGAAGGGTTCTGTCCACGCGGCAATGACAGCCATAATCACGTGGGCCGAAGGTGTTATTCGGTGGCGGAGCCTCCGATTACGTCAGATTGTTTGGGATCTAGGGTTGTGTTTGGATCCGGACTGGTATTGCCGGTCTCCCCTTCCCACACTACAGACGGCTTGAACAGCCTTTCCAGGAATATGTTGGGAGGGACGGCATCGCGCTTTGCGCCGATGCGTGCCAATACGTCCGCCGCTTGATTATTATCCCGGGCTATATGGTGAAATTCAAGCCCTTCAAACCCAGGTGACATTTTTAGAACGGCATTACGGTAAGCTGCCATTTTCGGATCTTTGGTGTCGAAGTCTCCATTTATTTGGGATATCGCGAGGTTCGAATCCCCCTGCACCTCTAGGCGTTTAATGCCCATGGAGACCGCCATCCGGAGGCCATGTAGAAGGGCCTCGTATTCGGCTGCGTTGTTTGAGTCTGTGTACATTATCTGGGGTACATATTGGACTGTGTCTCCAGTTGGGGACGTCAGGACGACGCCAGCCCCCAGGCCGGCCAACATTTTGGAGCCGTCGAAGTGCATGATCCAATTGGAGTATGCGCCGTACTCTTTAGGGAGTTCGGCTTCGGTCCATTCAGCGATGAAGTCGGCCAAAACTTGCTACTTGATAGCTCGCCGTGGTTTGTAGGTTATGTCGAATGGTAGGAGCTCAATGGCCCATTTTGCAATCCTACCAGTCGCGTCACGGTTGTTTATAATGTCGTTAAGAGGTACTTCGGAGGCTACTGTTATCGAACACTTTTGAAAGTAGTGTCGCAGCTTCCGGGATGCCATGAACACCGCGTACGCTATCTTTTGATAATGTGGATCCCGGGACTTGCATGGAGTTAGGACAGTGGATACATAGTACACTGGTTTTTGAAGAGGGAACTTGTGTCTTTCCGTTTCTCGTTCGACGACGAGCACCGCGCTTACAACTTGATGTGTTGCCGCGATGTATAATAACATTGGTTCGCCCAAGTTGGGCGCGGCCAGGACCGGATTTGTTGCCAATATGGCCTTTATTTCTTCGAGTCCGGCCGTGGCAGCATCCGTCCATTCAAAGTGTTCGGTGCGCCGGAGGAGGCGATAAAGGGGTAATGCCTTTTCTCCCAAGCGGGAGATGAAGCAGCTTAGAGCCGCCACGCATCCGGTCAATTTTTGTATTTGTTTGAGGTCTTTTGGGATACCCAATTGTGACAGAGCTTGGATCTTGGCTGGGTTTGCTTCAATTCCTCTACCGGATACAATGAAGCCCAAGAGCTTTCCGGCTGGTACGCCGAAAACGCATTTTTCTGGGTTGAGCTTAATGTCATATGCTCGGAGGTTGTCAAATATGAGCCTCAAATCGTCTACTAGAGTTTCGATGTGTTTAGACTTGACGACCACATTGTCTACGTATGCCTCCACTGTTTTGCCGATCTGGGTTGCCAGACATGTCTGAATCATGCGCTGATATGTTGCACCGGCGTTTTTGAGCCCGAAGGGCATTGTGTTGAAGCAGAATGGTCCGTATGGAGTAATGAATGCCGTTGCGGCTTGGTCTGGCTCCGCCATCTTGATTTGATGGTAGCCGGAGTATGCGTCGAGGAAGCACAATGAATCGTGCCCTGCGGTAGCATCGATAATTTGATCGATACGGGGAAGGGGGAAAGGATCCTTTGGACAAGCCTTGTTAAGGTCCTTGAAATCGACACACAGGCGCCAGGATTTGTCCTTCTTTGGTACCATTACCAGGTTTGCTAGCCAGTCCGGATGTTTTATGTCTCTGATGAATCCGACTTCTAATAGTTTGGCTAGCTCCTCTCCCATTGCCTGTCTTTTGGGTTCGGAAAATCGCCGAAGAGCCTGTTTGACTGGCTTGAATCCTTTTAAGATATTTAGGCTGTGCTCTGCCAACCTGCGTGGGATTCCTGGCATGTCTGAAGGGTGCCAGGCAAAGATGTCCCAATTTTCCCGAAGGAATTCTCGTAGTGCAGCGTCTACATCAGGGTTTAATTGTGCCCCAATGGAGGCCGTTTTTGTAGGGTCCGTTGGATGGACTTGGAATTTGACTATTTCGTCCGCTGGCTTAAAAGAGGTGGACTTGGATCTCTTATCAAGTATCACATCATCCCTATTCACCGTGGAGCGCAGCGTAGTGAGTTCCTCTGCCGCTAGGGCTTCAGATAGTGCCTCTAGGGCTAGTGCGGCTATCTTATTTTCGGCGCGGAGTGCTATGTCCGGATCACTGGCAAGAGTGATGATTCCGTTGGGCCCGGGCATTTTGAGCTTCATGTACTCGTAATGGGGTATGGCTTGAAAAATTGTGAACGCCTCTCACCCTAAAAAAGCGTGATATCTGTCAGGACCCTGACTCAATGCCACATCGATCTAGCATGTAACACTTCATATCACTTTGCGACCTCACGCACGGTATTCCCACGGGTGTCCCCTTACCTTTGCCCGGGACCGTTTGCACCTTTTGGCACATGTATATGACAGTGTCGCTAGCATCCATATGATAAGGAGCCCGGGCTGACATGGCTAGTCGTAAACCCAAAGTGGCACAAACTTACATGGACAGGCATCCATGACCCAACATCGAACGTGTCGGTCATCAGCGAGTGAATCCAGGCTGTAGCACTGGGCTAGCAGGACTCCGGTGAACCGGGCTGTAGCGGGCTAACAGGACTCCGGTATTCATCGCGTGACATTTCCCCGAAGGGACAGACACAGGAACGAAGAAGGACACATGCCGGCCATCCTAAGTGTTCCGGAGCAGCAGCAAGCTACCATGGCTCAGTGGAAACACTAGGAGACATTTCCCGGTAAGAGAGGCTACTAAGGATAAACAACTAGATAGCCAGATCCCACACATACCAAGCATTTCAATAACATACACACAATATGCTCGATATGTGCAAATACAACATGGCATCACAACATGACTCTACGACTCAAGTAATTTATTCAATAGGCTCCGAGGAGCGAGATATTAAAAACATGGGTCTCATGACCCAACATTCAGAGCATACAAATCAAGCACAAGCGGAAGCTATCATGTCTGAGTACAGACATCTATAAATGAAAAAGGCTGAGAAGCCTGACTATCTATCAGATCCTGCCGAGGGCACAAGATCGTAGCTGAGGTAACAAGCTAAACGTCGAAGTCCACGCGGTACTACTAGCGAGACCGAAGTCTCTCTGCAAAAACATAAAATAGGCAAACGTGAGTACAAATGTACCCAGCAAGACTTACATCAGAACTATCTACATATGCATCATCATCAACAAAGGGGATGGTGGGGTTTAACTGCAGCAAGCCAGCTTTGACTCGGTGGCTATCCTAAACTACGACTGCAAGTAACTCTTTTGAGGTGGCGCACACGAGTCCACATATTCACCATATCAATACACCACTATGGATCCGCTCCCGTCTCCCTACGAGAACGCCATCCATAGCACTCACGCTTATCTTGCGTATTTTAGAGTATCCACTTTCACTTGTCTATGAACTGATATAAGCAACCCAGAAGTCCTTTTCCGCGGACACGGCTATTCGAATAGATAATGTTAACCCTGCAGGGGTGTACTTCTTCACACACGCTCTCACCACTTACCGCCGTTTACACGACATGTACTCGGCAACCTTCAAGCGGAAGCCCAACGTGGGTGTCGGCCACGGCCTACCTAAACACTCAAGTCTCTAGTCCAGGTTTATCGCCTATTCGGGTTCCATCCATGAGGAGATCCGGCCGGAGTTTCGCTCACAGCCCCAAACGATGTGAACAGGGTTCCGTGACACCAAACGGGCGCCCGGTATACCCGGCCACGTGCCTACCGCATCACAGCCCACCCCTCCGGTCAGCGCTGCCCACGGCCTCCAGCATACTACAAACACCAGAAACTACTTGCAACTCCTGGACAGAGGACAAGGGTGATCAAGAAGCCGAGAGGGTCCATTGGTTTCGGGCCCAATGCGTGGTAGTAGCTGAATCATGGATCACAAACACAGAACTCAGTTCCTGAGGACGGCTGCAATGAGACAACCCACCATGTACTCCTACATGGCCTCTCACCGCTACCTTTACCAAATCGTATTCACACACTTAGCTCACACACAGTAGAACATGTTCACACTCCTCTGATTCATCCCCGATGAATCAGACCTGACTCAACTCTAAGCAGTAGCAGGCATGACAAACAAGCATGAATGAGTAGGCACAACAGGGCTCAAACAACTCCTACTCATGCTAGTGGGTTTCATCTATTTACTGTGGCAATGACAGGTCATGCAAAGGATAAAGGGGTTCAGCTACCGCAGCAAGTAACAGATGAATCGGTGTTGTCCTAATGTAGTAAAAGAGAGCAGGAGCGAGAGAGTGGGATTTTATCGGAATGAACAAGGGGGTTTTGCTTGCCTGGCACTTCTGAAGATAGCATTGAGTCTTCATCAGTGTCGACGATCACATCATCGGTATCACGTCTATCGAGAGGGGACAAATACCGGCAACACAGAAGGGAACACAATCAATGCAATGCACAATATGATGCATGATCATGACATGGCAAAATGAATGTGTTTTGGGCTAATGCATCTAGCAACAAGTTAAATGGGGTTGGTTTGAATACAAGATTCAAATTCAAACTCCATATGTGATTATTTAAATGCCATTCACTTCATTTGTCCTAAACAGTAGTGATAAGTTGTTCTAACATGCATGGAAATGGTACAGATGGATTCCTTGAATTTTTCTGATAATTTTTCATATATAAATTATTTAATTTGGAGTTACGGTTGAATTTCTATGATTTTTAGAAGTTTATACAATTTTCTGGAATTTCCTGAATTATTTTAAAACCAGAAAATGATTTATTGCGTCAGCACTAGGTCATGCTGATGTCAGCAGGTCAACTAGGCGGGTCCAGGTCAAACCTGACAGTGGGTCCCGCGTGTCAGTGACTCAGTTGGTTAACCGGGTTGATTAGGGTTAAACTAATACTAACGAAAAATGTCAGCGGGGCTGGGCCCACATGTCAGTGGCTTAAATAATTAACTAAATTAATTAGTGTTAACTAATCTAACACCTAAACTAATTAACAGGGGCTGGCCCCACCTGTCATCGACCCAGGGGGGGTTCCGCCGTGGTCAAGTGGGTCAACCCCACCGGCGACATGACGCCGGCGAGGCCAGATGCGGCGGCGGGCTTCGGAAATCGCCCTCAGGGCATCATTTCGAGCGCGGTTAGTTGCATTCAAACGCACGCAGTGGCACGCGTCGAACGGTGGTGGTGGCCGGACCTATGGTGGCCGGAGCCAACGACGGCGAGCTCCAAGGCGGCGGCCGGAGTTCGGGTGTGCTTGGAATCGGCATTGTGGTGCACGATGAGACGAACGGGTGGGCTAGATCGGCTCCTGGGAGCAGCGCGAGCGCGATGACATGCTCAGGGGCAAGCTGGGCTTGCTCAAGCCATGGTGACGACTTCGCCAGCGGCGAGCACAACTCGGCTATGTGCATCTGTGGCTAGGGCGCGAAATCAACGCGGGGAGAAGAGGGGAATCGACCGGAGGCTCACAGGGGTTGCGACGGTGGCCTCGGGGAGCTCGAGGAGGCGTCAGGGAAGGCACACGGTCGCCGGCGATCTCGGCGGCCGAAGCTTGAAGAAGAGGTCGGGGAAGCCGCTGCAGGGCGCGTCCGCTCATGTGGCTTGGCGGGGACGGTGTAGAGGTCAGCGGCGGAGCTTCTGGAACTGGCGGAAGGGCGAGGGAGGGCTGGTGGCTGCGGCTATGGCGAACGGCGGCGACGGCGACTCTCGGGTGAGCTCGGGGAAGGGAGTCAGGGGAGGGAGAGAGGGTGCAGCGAGTGAGGGAGAGGTGAGAGGGGGTCGGGGAGGCGCGTGGCGTCACCGGGGCATCGAGGAGGAAGCAGGAGGTGGCCAGGGGAAGCAGGAGGTGGCCGAGGCCTCTCGGGCGCGCGCCACGCCTCGGTCCTTCTGGCGAGGAGGAAGACAACAGGGGGAGTGGAGATGGGCTGGGCCGTGCTGGGCCAGGTAAGTGGGCGCCAGGTAAGTTAGGTAGGTGGCCTGGTGGCCTTCTCTCCCTTTCTTTTATTTCCTCTTTTCTATTTCTATTTTCTGTAGTTTGTTTTGATTTAGTTTTAGACACTAAATCATTTTTTATAAATCCTGAGAATAATTGTGGACATTAACTGAATTATTACAGAGGCCCTCAACTATTTTCAGAATTGTTGGAGCATTTAAAAATATTAACAGTATTTAAATGCCCCAATTCAAATACAATATGGTTTAATCAAAAATCCAAAAATGTCTTGGAAAAATATCCATCATCTCTGGATATGGTTTTCACCCTTTTCCAGTAATCATGAACATTTTTGCAAACCAATTTGGGTTCTTTGAAAATATTTTGAAGTTGAACCTATTTGCAATGCTTTGGTGCTAGGGCTTGGTCATCCCCATTTCAAATTTCATAAAATTTAAACATGTTGCATGGATGCTAAAGCAAAAACAAACAAGGGCTGATCTGGGGCTGTGACAGCTCACCCCCACTAAACAAAAATCTCGTCCCGAGATTCAAGCGTAGGGTAAGGTGAAGGGGGAACGCAAACTAGTACAATCTTCACGATCCAGGTTGCACTTCAACTGAACGTTGATTCGTTCACCATCATTATCTCGAATCTTGCTCTGAGAACTCCAGCTAACACGACCACGAGAGGAGAAGGAGACTCTAGAAGGATCGATCTTCTCGAAGCTCGAACAACTTAGGATCAACTCGCAGAATGAGGCATAGTAACACCACTCGAGCTAAGACACAAAACACACATCTAGAGGGATGGAGTGGAACAAATGACGAGGGTTCACTAGGTAGACAACAATTCCACGCTAAAAAGGGTGGTGAATGGTTGTCAACATAGCGAGGAGTTGAGTTTCCATGATACCATAACGATGCACCTTAGGGAAGGTGACTCGTAGAAATATCCCCTTAAGTGGCAAAAAGAATTACCTTTGATTCAGAGATCATTGAAACCCTTTAAACCAGCCTAAGGCAATTCTCGAGCGATCGTTTGGAGGGGGTCGGTAGAATGGCATACTCGGACTCGGATAATGTGGATTACCTTGTTGAAAACAACGTAATGGATGAATTTGCTTACCACCGGAAATGGAAGAGACCCATGGTAGAATGGCACATTGGCGGTGCAAGCTGGGAACAAAATGCAAATGCTGGGAATGATTCTGGTAACTGGGGAAGAACCCAACAATAGAGAGTGAATTCACTGTTTGAAAAGGTCATAGCATTGCCGAGGAAACTGAGAGGAATCCCAGTTAGAGCCGATGGTAACACGTAGCACTTGTACGTGCTTTCAAGAACTTGAGCATTTCCACAATCATCAAGGTTTTATCAACATCCGTGTCAAGGGTGCTGACAACACAACGTACTACCACGATGAATACTAACGGATGATGCAGATGCAAGGGGGGGATAACACTTTCTCAGATTTCACTCTTGGCGGGGCCAAGGAAATAAAATCTGGATGATCGACCGAGAGACATTTAGCACTCCGCTCCTGATGTTCTCCTTGATGTGCTAGCGTATCCCATTCATTGAAATGGTTTGGTAACTAGAACATCAAGTAAAAGGTCGGACTTCGGGAGCAATAGAATCCATAAGGAACAGTTACGTAGGTAAATCCTACGAAATCCTTATGGGGAGGTGGCCAACTTCTTCAATCAAGATACTACAATAATAGGTCTTTCGGCTGGGTGGTGCTGGCCACGACATCCACTTTACCAGTTATCGAGGAACCAATATTATAGTTCTTGGGGAAATGTTCCAACCATCATATCTGCCTAAGATTCAGATCTGTTTGGTGTCAGGATATTCCAGACTCATCGAGTCTAGGAAGAAAAATGAAAGTTTGCAACACAAATCGACGAGATGACGTTGCGGGATTCTCGGGAGATGAACTACGATAGCAAGCTCCAAAACATGAGCTGGTTCTGCTACAAACATGTGAACACGTTGTCCAAGACAAGCATGACCACAAAGTAGTCTTATAATAAAACACTACCGAGTTCAGGAGGGGGAACCATCAACGAGGGTATCGAAGTCCTTACATAAGTCCGGATTAGCTCTTATGAAGGAACTCCTTCTCCTTGAACAAATCAATCAGTGGCTTGGTGTGCTAGGGATACATATAGATTGAAGGTTGCAAGTCTTCAAACCACAGAATTCTTCGCACGTGTGCATGACTGATTTGGGATGATTCCAAAGGAAACAACATTGACTTTCTCGAATCCATGGCGGCAACTTGCATCAAATGCACATGAACTGGAGGAAGTCACTTCTTACATCCGAACATATGCTTCATGAACTAGCATGAACAAATGCTTTCAAAAGTTTCCAACACTAGCTTAATGTTCAACAAAATCATGGAGGAGATAAGGATGTTGTCAATGGGCTCAACAACAATTCATCCGGGTTTCCTTTTAAAAGGAATTCCATAGTTAAGTGAACACGGTGATAGCATTGGTCAGACCAAAGATGTAATGGTGTATGCTCGAGGGATCAACCACGAATAAGACAACATTACGAGCATCGTTGGTACTGATTTGACTTGACGATGGCCCACACTCAAATCAAAGGATTGATAAGACAATAGGTCCAACAACTGATCACAGGGACCAATCGATGAAGATATCATCTTTCTTCAACACACACTACACAAGAATATCCCTTTGGAACGAACTAAGTCAGGCAAGCTTTTATCTTCCAACTCTCCAAGTTGTTGTCTAGCTTAACCAACTAACTCAGGGATATCTAACACCGATCTTGGAGAGAGGGTGGTTCACAAGAACCCAACTTGATCACAAGCTCAACACAGCGGTCAGGTGACAACCTGGTAATACTTCCGAGAAGATCGTCGGAAAATCACGAACCACCGGTATGTTACTAAGCTTGAGAACAATCTTGCTTTCCAGGGCAAGACGATATGATCAGTAGGGCAAGGATTTGAAATAATCCTAACTCATCGATCGAGGAGTGAACCAGGAGAATGGACTAGGTAGCACGATCAATCTTAGAATGATGATTCACTAACCAACATGCTAAGAATGAAATTATTGTCCTTTAACTACCAAGCAACAAGGTTGCTAGGAGTATTGATTTCACACATCACGATTCACTTGTCGACATTCCGGTTATAACCACACGGAACCGAGGAATGAGTAATGATGGCGAGAAGTATCACTGTACCAAGAGTTCATAGGATGGTGTGCAATTCCCATAACAATCCCGATATAAAAGATGGTAATACTCCAAGGTAGAACAGAGCAAAAGCTGGATTAGCAATTTGTTCTGCGGAGCACAACTTCTTTGACCCAATCCTGGATATGGAAGAGGTACTAGAGTTTGTTTCTCCTAGTCGTTCCGGATAGAATGGCTTGATGGACCACAAGAATAATAGACATCGATGAACGAATGCATGCATACTCTTGACTATCAATTGATAGACGAAGGTCAGTAGACAACTAAAGAGGGACAACTCAAAGGAACATATAACTTTCTGAGTTGTGGATGCATAGATTAGTATGTCGAATCAGGTTCAACAGGTTTCTTCCGGATAATCCATGCGGAAAGGTAGAACTGGCAGAGTCATAACATAGAATCGAGAACTCATCAAGAGCTCTGGTTGTGATCTTTTGGTTCAAGGAACTTCTGCCATAAACGGTTCATAGTATTTGGAAGAAGGAAAATACCATGGACCTCGAGGACTAATGCAAAAGTTACTAATATCCTAAAGGAACTAGCAAACCCTATCAACATAAAGTAAGTAGAGTGAATCTCGGGTTCAGAACCCAGGAGTAGAATACCTACTACTAAGTAGCATCACGAGATGCTTTCGAGAATGATGGCCAGAATCTTCACACTGGGAACACAAAACGTTGCTAGATTTCTAGGTGACTCCCTAAAACACCTAGGGTCATAATAATAACTCCACATAAAGGTCGAGGCAGTAGAGTACCTCAACTCAACAATTTGTGTGATTAACCTGGCCTAAAAGACATTGAAACCAGAGGAAAAAGGATTTTGCAAATGCATCAGACTCTTTGGAATCCTGGGATGACTCGGACAGCATAACGGCTGTAAATGCTCAGAAAAGATTTGAGACATTCACAAAAATGGTGGCATAACCACTCAGAAGCACAATATCAAGGTCTCGAGATCAATAATTAACATACAGAAGTAGTAGGAACTGAAACGAGGCTTAAGTCCAACAATCTATAAGTCTACGGATTAGTAACACGTGATCCTGATAGAAAGAAGAGATAGCCTAGTTCTTAATCCCCGCAGGAAAGATAAGATGACTCAGATCAGAAGGCATAAGGTATAAGGAGTAAAAAGAGCCTTACGTTCCACCCACAATCAATTCCCTTACATAACTAAAGAATTTCTAGACTCAACTTCGACCAGTTTGGCTTGGTAATCCTACAGGCAGTCAAGCTCTGATACCAACGCTGTCAGGACCCCGACTCAATGCCACATCGATCTAGCATGTAACACTTCATATCACTTTGCGACCTCACGCACGGTATTCCCACGGGTGTCGCCTTACCTTTGCCCGGGACCGTTTGCGCCTTTTGGCACACGTATATGACAGTGTCGCTAGCATCCATATGATAAGGAGCCCGGGCTGACATGGCTAGTCGTAAACCCAAAGTGGCACAAACTTACAGGGATAGGAATCCATGACCCAACATCGAACGTGTCGGTCATCAGCGAGTGAATCCAGGCTGTAGCACTGGGCTAGCAGGACTCCGGTGAACCGGGCTGTAGCGGGCTAACAGGACTCCGGTATTCATCACGTGACATTTCCCCAAAGGGACAGACACAGGAACGAAGAAGGACACATGTCGGCCAGCCTAAGTGTTCCGGAGCAGCAGCAAGCTACCATGGCTCAGTGGAAACACTAGGAGACATTTCCCGGTAAGAGAGGCTACTAAGGATAAACAACTAGATAGACAGATCCCACACATACCAAGCATTTCAATAACATACACACAATATGCTCGATATGTGCAAATACAACATGGCATCACAACATGACTCTACGACTCAAGTAATTTATTCAATAGGCTCCGAGGAGCGAGATATTACAAACATGGGTCTCATGACCCAACATTCAGAGCATACAAATCAAGCACAAGCAGAAGCTATCATGTCTGAGTACAGACATCTATAAATGAAAAAGGCTGAGAAGCCTGACTATCTATCAGATCCTGCCGAGGGCACAAGATCGTAGCTGAGGTAACAAGCTAAACGTCGAAGTCCACGCGGTACTACTAGCGAGACCGAAGTCTCTCTGCAAAAACATAAAATAGGCAAACGTGAGTACAAATGTACCCAGCAAGACTTACATCAGAACTATCTACATATGCATCATCATCAACAAAGGGGATGGTGGGGTTTAACTACAGCAAGCCAGCTTTGACTCGGTGGCTATCCTAAACTACGACTGCAAGTAACTCTTTTGAGGTGGCGCACACGAGTCCACATATTCACCATATCAATACACCACTATGGATCCGCTCCCGTCTCCCTACGAGAACGCCATCCATAGCACTCACGCTTATCTTGCGTATTTTAGAGTATCCACTTTCACTTGTCTATGAACTGATATAAGCAACCCAGAAGTCCTTTTCCGCGGACACGGCTATTCGAATAGATAATGTTAACCCTGCAGGGGTGTACTTCTTCACACACGCTCTCACCACTTACCGCCGTTTACACGACATGTACTCGGCAACCTTCAAGCGGAAGCCCAACGTGGGTGTCGGCCACGGCCTACCTAAACACTCAAGTCTCTAGTCCAGGTTTATCGCCTATTCGGGTTCCATCCATGAGGAGATCCGGCCGGAGTTTCGCTCACAGCCCCAAACGATGTGAACAGGGTTCCGTGACACCAAACGGGCGCCCGGTATACCCGGCCACGTGCCTACCGCATCACAGCCCACCCCTCCGGTCAGCGCTGCCCACGGCCTCCAGCATACTACAAACACCAGAAACTACTTGCAACTCCTGGACAGAGGACAAGGGTGATCAAGAAGCCGAGAGGGTCCATTGGTTTCGGGCCCAATGCGTGGTAGTAGCTGAATCATGGATCACAAACACAGAACTCAGTTCCTGAGGACGGCTGCAATGAGACAACCCACCATGTACTCCTACATGGCCTCTCACCGCTACCTTTACCAAATCGTATTCACACACTTAGCTCACACACAGTAGAACATGTTCACACTCCTCTGATTCATCCCCGATGAATCAGACCTGACTCAACTCTAAGCAGTAGCAGGCATGACAAACAAGCATGAATGAGTAGGCACAACAGGGCTCAAACAACTCCTACTCATGCTAGTGGGTTTCATCTATTTACTGTGGCAATGACAGGTCATGCAAAGGATAAAGGGGTTCAGCTACCGCAGCAAGTAACAGATGAATCGGTGTTGTCCTAATGCAGTAAAAGAGAGCAGGAGCGAGAGAGTGGGATTTTATCAGAATGAACAAGGGGGTTTTGCTTGCCTGGCACTTCTGAAGATAGCATTGAGTCTTCATCAGTGTCGACGATCACATCATCGGTATCACGTCTATCGAGAGGGGACAAATACCGGCAACACAGAAGGGAACACAATCAATGCAATGCACAATATGATGCATGATCACGACATGGCAAAATGAATGTGTTTTGGGCTAATGCATCTAGCAACAAGTTAAATGAGGTTGGTTTGAATACAAGATTCAAATTCAAACTCCATATGTGATTATTTAAATGCCATTCACTTCATTTGTCCTAAACAGTAGTGATAAGTTGTTCTAACATGCATGGAAATGGTACAGATGGATTCCTTGAATTTTTCTGATAATTTTTCATATATAAATTATTTAATTTGGAGTTACGGTTGAATTTCTATGATTTTTAGAAGTTTATACAATTTTTTGTAATTTCCTGAATTATTTTAAAACCAGAAAATGATTTATTGCGTCAGCACTAGGTCATGCTGATGTCAGCAGGTCAACTAGGCGGGTCCAGGTCAAACCTGACAGTGGGTCCCACGTGTCAGTGACTCAGTTGGTTAACCGGGTTGATTAGGGTTAAACTAATACTAACGAAAATGTCAGCGGGGCTGGGCCCACATGTCAGTGGCTTAAATAATTAACTAAATTAATTAGTGTTAACTAATCTAACACCTAAACTAATTAACAGGGGCTGGCCCCACCTGTCATCGACCCAGGGGGGGTTCCGCCATGGTCAAGTGGGTCAACCCCACCGGCGACATGACGCCGGCGAGGCCAGATGCGGCGGCGGGCTTCGGAAATCGCCCTCAGGGCATCATTTCGAGCGCGGTTAGTTGCATTCAAACGCACGCAGTGGCACGCGTCGAACGGTGGTGGTGGCCGGACCTATGGTGGCCGGAGCCGACGACGGCGAGCTCCAAGGCGGCGGCCGGAGTTCGGGTGTGCTTGGAATCGGCGTTGTGGTGCATGGTGAGACGAACGGGTGGGCTGGATCGGCTCCTGGGAGCAGCGCGAGCGTGATGACATGCTCAGGGGCAAGCTGGGCTTGCTCAAGCCATGGTGACGACTTCGCCGGCGGCGAGCACAACTCGGCTATGTGCATCTGTGGCTAGGGCGCGAAATCGACGCGGGGAGAAGAGGGGAATCGACCGGAGGCTCACAGGGGTTGCGACGGTGGCCTCGGGGAGCTCAGGGAGGCGTCAGGGAGGGCACACGGTCGCCGGCGATCTCGGCGGCCGAAGCTTGAAGAAGAGGTCAGGGAAGCCGCTGCAGGGCGCGTCCGCTTGTGTGGCTTGGCGGGGACGGTGTAGAGGTCAGTGGCGGAGCTTCTGGAACTGGCGGAAGGGCGAGGGAGGGCTGGTGGCTGCGGCTATGGCGAACGGCGGCGACGGCGACTCTCGGGTGAGCTCGGGGAAGGGAGTCAGGGGAGGGAGAGGGGGTGCAGCGAGTGAGGGAGAGGTGAGAGGGGGTCGGGGAGGCGCGTGGCATCACCGGGGCGTCGAGGAGGAAGCAGGAGGTGGCCAGGGGAAGCAGGAGGTGGCCGAGGCCTCTCGGGCGCGCGCCACGCCTCGGTCCTTCTGGCGAGGAGGAAGACGACAGGGGGAGTGGAGATGGGCTGGGCCGTGCTGGGCCAGGTTAGTGGGCGCCAGGTAAGTTAGGTAGGTGGCTTGGTGGCCTTCTCTCCCTTTCTTTTATTTCCTCTTTTCTATTTCTATTTTCTGTAGTTTGTTTTGATTTAGTTTTAGACACTAAATCATTTTTTTATAAATCCTGAGAATAATTGTGGACATTAACTGAATTATTACAGAGGCCCTCAACTATTTTCAGAATTGTTGGAGCATTTAAAAATATTAATAGTATTTAAATGCCCCAATTCAAATACAATATGGTTTAATCGAAAATCCAAAAATGTCTTGGAAAAATATCCATCATCTCTGGATATGGTTTTCACCCTTTTCCAGTAATCATGAACATTTTTGCAAACCAATTTGGGTTCTTTGAAAATATTTTGAAGTTGAACCTATTTGCAATGCTTTGGTGCTAGGGCTTGGTCATCCCCATTTCAAATTTCATAAAATTTAAACATGTTGCATGGATGCTAAAGCAAAAACAAACAAGGGCTGATCTGGGGCTGTGACATATCTGCTGCTGAACAGGGCCACTTGGAACATGACCTCCTCGGACCTGTAATTGTCCGGCGAGCCGAACACCACATCCAGTGTAATTTTTCCTGTGCAGCGTGCTTCCCGACTAGGGATTATTCCTCTAAAGATTGTGCTGCTTCGCTCAATGCGGCTCCAGTCTATTTCCATTTTTCAAAGGGTTTCCTCATAGATGAGGTTTAATCCGCTGCCGCCATCCATGAGTACCTTAGTAAGGCGAAAGCCGTCCAATATTGGACTGAGGACCAATGCGGCTGGTGCTCGGGCTGTTTGGAATTTAGGTTCATCACTGGCATTAAAGGTAATAGCCATGTCACTCCATGGATTTATTGTTGCTATTTGGTAGACTTCGGCAAGGATGCGGAGTGTTCGTTTTCGCATATTGTTTGATGCGGAAGTCTCGAAGACTGTTAATACCGTACTGGTACTGCTGGGCTGGTTCTGTGGGGTTAGAAGCTCTTCACCACTTTTGGCCACCTGCCGTAGTATCGAACATGCTCGAAGGCTATGCGTTGGAGTGGCGCCCTCTATGCTATGAATTTTGCAAGGTCCATTGAGCCATCCCTCCAGTATGGTTCCGTGCCCTTTAGGGGTTTTTTGCTTTTTGGTTTTTAACCCAGGTGCCTGAATACTATGCACCCTTTTATTTCGGACTAGGGTTGTGTTCAGAGCCGGATTGTCCCAAAATTTGGTTTCAGTTTTCCAAGCGCTCTCCATCGCACAGTACTTTTGTACTATGGACGCCAGGTCGGCGAAGCGTGTAATTTCGCGACGACTTATGGTGTTCATGATTCCCTTGTCCGTGCAATTATTGCAGCAAATTGAGATTGCGCTTTCCTCACGGCAGTCCTTTATCCTGTCCATAACCAGGAGGAATCTGGCCCAGTAATGATGTACTATTTTAGCGGGCTCTTGCCGGATTCGGGATAGATCACTTGTGTTTGGGTGGGCGGGTGGAATTAAATTCGGAACCCCGTCCAATCTAAGACTCAGGGGCCGGAAAGTTTCCAAACTTGGAAGTTTGGCTTGTTGGATGGGACAATGAATCCGGCCCGCTGCCTGACTTTAGGTTCAGGGTTTAATTTTTATTTTGCTAGATGGACTTTTCCAAAAGCTCATAAAATATTTCAGGGATATTTGAAATTATATTCTAATTATATGAATATAATTCAAATTCAAATAGCTAATGAATTAAATTCAAAATCCCAAAAATAATCCTTAAAAATATTCAATATTTTGGTTGGGACCAGAACCCTTGCCAAAAATTATCAAACATTTAAGAAGAGCATTTTGGAACAATGAATGAGATTTTTAGGGTTTTTGCCCTTCTTTTATTTAGGGTTTTGAGGCTTCTGAATTCCTCAGTTCAAGTTTCAAAAATTTAAACATGATGCATAGATGGAAGCAAGCATAGGTCAGGCCAGAACTAGGGATGTGACAACTTTTGATCAACGTCCGTTCCTCCGCGGGAATCCGACATGGAGGGGTCGGGAATTCGGACGTAGCTCGTCCTTAATGTAGAAGAAGAGTCTCCGTGCTGTTCGTCCACCACAACAACGTGGTGGGTAGCCTGGGGAGAGTTGATCTCCCTCAGATTGGTTTTAGGCCCAATCTGATCGTAGTCTGTAGCGACTCCCAGGGCGGCGATGCGATCCAAGAGCTCGTTTACGGAAGAGAGCTCCATCGGATCTAGTTTCTCGGCAAGTTCCGAGTTGACGTGAAGATCGCTTTTGATGACCCGAGAGGTCATCATCGGCGCGGCGGCCGAATAGGCGGTCATAAGAAAACCACCTAGCCGGATAGTTTGGCCGGTGGCCAAAGCTCCTTTGGCAACGGTACCGTCTTTAAAGACGGGACGAGGCATCCTTCTTGATTGCGACGGCATAGAGGAACTCTCAATGAAAGCACCAATGTCGGTGTCAAAACCGGCGGATCTCGGGTAGGGGGTCCCGAACTGTGCGTCTAGGCGGATGGTAACAGGAGACAAGGGACACGATGTTTTTACCCAGGTTCGGGCCCTCTCGATGGAGGTAAAACCCTACTCCCGCTTGATTGATTTTGATGATATGGGTAGTACAAGAGTAGATCTACCACGAGATCAAGGAGGCTAAACCCTAGAAGCTAGCCTATGGTATGATTGTTCGTCCTACGGACTAAAACCCTCCGGTTTATATAGACACCGGAGAGGGCTAGGGTTACACAGAGTCGGTTACAATGGTAGGAGATCTACATATCCGTATCGCCAAGCTTGCCTTCCACTCCAAGGAAAGTCCCATCCGGACACGGGACGAAGTCTTCAATCTTGTATCTTCGTAGTCTTGGAGTCCGGCCAATGATGATAGTTCGGCTATCCGTACACCCCCTAGTCCAGGACTCCCTCACTAAGTAAGGCACATCCTTTTTCACATGCATGTATCTTCTCATAGGGCATCTTAAGAGAATGGAGGATTGTGTCTGACTGGTACAAGTATGCAGGTAGTATATGGCCTTTGGGTAGAAAACATCCAAATACTGTCATCATCGCATCGTAGCATTCTCTGCCCAAGTTGAATCGAGCCTTCAGAGCCATTATTGTGAGATGGCATCCAGCTGACAAAGCTTAGTGTGCTCGTGGAGAGGAGGTTTTGAAGACTCCAACATTTCATTGAAGGCCTTTGCAGATACCTCCATCTCATCGTCCGAGTCACAAGCATCATCAAAGTTTTGCACCATGTCTTCCATCCCGGTACCATGCTTGTCGGTGCAACAACGAACCACCTCAGCTCTGGCACGTTGGGAAGACTCACCATGAAATGTCCAGATCGTATAAGCAGGCGTAAAACCAAACTTCCGCAGGTGTTTACTCATTTCAAGCTCGTTCCTCCTATGATAGTTGTCCCACCGGACATAGGGGCACCAAGTTTTTCTCTGGTCATTTGCAAATGCGGCTCTCACATACCCCTTGGTTTATGTTAACCATTCATTGGTCATGTCTTCCTGACTAGTGTGACCGGTGTACATCCATGCACGATCACTCATCTTGCCTAGCAGCTGGACACATAAGAAATATATACACAATTCAGCAAACCATATTTATCAGTTAATGGAGTTTGTCAGTTTTATTACGTCCATGCAACCTAGATGCTAATAGGTAAAGATAGGTCCTAATCCCACCCGAGTATGTGTAGATTGGGTTTGTTTTCCTATGCTCTGCCCCAGATCTGACGCAAAATTTTGGTAGCACCTCCGTGTTGTTCTCCTAATACACGTCTCAACAATAAATCAGAGAGGATGTGTACCCGGAGAACAACAGGGAGGCACTGACAAAATTCTGCATCAGATCCGGAGCTGAGCATATGGGAAAACGAACCCAATCTACACATACTTGGGCTGTCCATGGATAACGTTGGACAATTCGAAAGAATCACGATTATAAATATGCAAATGCATGCATATTTACAGATGTAACCCTTTCGAATGGGAGACGCATAATGGTCACGCATACTAATGATTGAAGACACCTATAGCTAGCAAGTTCCAATGGCACAAAGACCAGAATAGAGCAAATGAAGGGGGGAGGAGGAGATGTCATTTTTGCTCACCCACAAACGCAGGGGCGGAGCTTGTCGAACGCACGGGGAGGTCGTCGAACACCAGACCCTCACAAAGACGAAACAACTGCACATTTAAATACACCCGATCAAAAAATATGATGTTTTTTATAACAAAATCAAAAATATGACCTAACTCATAATTCACAAATATATGACCCCGTCGGCCTCTGGAAGGCCGAAGAGCACCTTTTTGGTCAACAAGAGGCCGAAGAGGTGTCGGGGGTCGGGGGTGTCAGGGGTGTCGTGGTGACGGTGTGTCGGAGTGCCATTGTGTCGTGTCGGGGTCGAGGTTTCAGGGGTGTCGTGTCTGGGTGTCGTGGTGTAGGGGTGTAGGGGTGTCGGGGTGTTGGGCTGTTGGGGTG